>NC_084736.1:23040659-23340659 GCF_033978785.1 Entelurus aequoreus | reverse complement strand
TGCTCTATGCGCGGGCTCCGGTGTTAAGTCTGTTATGTGAACGGCAGTGGCCGGTTTGTTATGGTGTTCCCTCAGTAAAGTATACGTATAAAAAGAAGAAGGTTGTCGTCATTGAGTTATCAATGGTAGCAGAGGATGTCTAACAACGCTAACTACAGAGTCCCTCCTGCGTTTGAAGAAAAGAAGTCATATGAGAGCTGGAAAAATGAGGTTGAAATGTGGATACGTGTTACCGATCTGGATAAGGAGAAACAAGCATTAGCTGTTGCTCTCTCACTGAGGGGGAGAGCTAGAGATACAGCTTTGGAAATACCTGCGGATGATTTGAACAAAGATGACGGGATGAAGACCCTTGTAAAGGCATTGGATAATGTATTCTTAAAAGAAGAAAAGGACAGAGCTTATGATGCATACACGGACTTTGACAAGATTCGGAGAGAAAACGAAGTTTCCATGGTGGATTACATCGTTCAGTTCGAGCAGAGGTACAACAAAATGCGCAAATTTGACATGGTTCTTCCCGACGCTGTTTTGGCATTCAAGTTGTTGGATACAGCCAGTCTCGATGTTAAAGATAAACAGCTTGCGCTTACAGCTTGTTCAACACTTACATTTGCAAGCATGAAGTCAGCTTTAAAAAGGATTTTTGGAGACAATGTGCAGCCGCCCACATGCAGCGGGGGAATTCACATGCGCGAAGATGTTGCTTTTTATGTGGATCAAAGGAAAAGAGACGGAAGGAAATTTCGTTCCCAACCCGACCAAAAGGGGGCGCCATTGACTGGCTCAAACCCACTGGATAGGTTCGGCAGAAGATCTAAGTGCGCTATCTGCCAGAGTACATTTCACTGGGCTAAGGACTGCCCAAATAAGGCTGAACATGTAAAAATGACAGAGGAAAATGCAGAGACAGAAACAATTGAAGAGTGCAATGTTACATTGTTTTCTAAAGAGTCCGTTTCTGATGCTGAAATACTCATGGTAGAAGCCTTAGGTTCAGCTGTAATTGACACTGCATGCACCAGAACAGTCTGTGGTGAAAAATGGCTGGAGAATTACATTCATACACTGAAGGAGAGTGACAAGAAAAAAATGGAAAATACACAGAGTAGAAGAGCTTTTAAGTTTGGTGATGGACAAGTTGTTCATTCCATAAAAAAAGTAAAAGTCCCAGCAAAAATAGGACAAACCAGGTGCCACATAGAGACTGAGGTGGTCTCAGTGAACATTCCTTTACTACTAAGTAAAACGTCACTTAAGAGGGCAAAAGCAGTGCTTGACATTGAGAATGATAAAGCCACAATGTTTCAGAAACCAGTGCCTCTTGAGATTACATCCTCAGGACACTACTGTGTAAACATAGTGGACAGAGATTGCACAGCCACCCGTGAGAATGAACCCCAAACTGATGAAGTTCTGGCCATAACAGATGGCATGAGTAAAGATGAAAAACTCAAAGTATTGGTGAAACTTCACAAGCAGTTTGGACATGCCTCAGTTGATAAACTCAAAAAATTACTAATTAGTGCTGGAAGTAATGATGATGAGAGTGTTACTATTCTGAATGACATCGTAAGTAGCTGTGAAACATGTCTCAAGTACAACAAGCCCAAACCAAAGCCATCAGTTGGTCTACCAATGGCTTCAACATACAATGAAACTGTGGCATTAGATCTACACGAGCTAGAACCAAATGTGTGGTACCTCCACATGATTGATCACTTCACCAGGTTCAGTGCTGGTAGCATTGTTACAACAAAAAAATCCAGTGAAATTGTGAGGCACTTTATTCATTCCTGGGTGAGTGTTCATGGAGCCCCATCTAAGATTTTTTGTGACAATGGAGGTGAATTCAATAACGAGGAAATGAGGGACATGGCTGAGAACTTTAATATTGAAGTGAAAACCACTGCTGCCTACAGTCCATGGAGTAATGGATTGATGGAAAGACATAACCAGACCCTTACAGAGATCCTGTTAAAAGTGAAGAAAAGCAGTGTTTGTGACTGGAAAACAGCCTTAGATTGGGCCTTGATGGCAAAGAATACAATGCACAATGTGCATGGATTTAGTCCATACCAGCTGGTGTTTGGACAAAACCCGAACCTACCTTCTGTGCTGGTTGATAAACCACCTGCCCTGGAGGGCACTACCATGAGTAAATGGGTAGGACAGCACATTTCAGCATTACATGAAGCAAGGACAGCGTTTACTGAGGCAGAGTGCTCTGAGAGAATCAGGAGAGCTCTGCGCACACAGCTTCGCAGCACAGATGAATACTACGAAACTGGAGATAAAGTGTACTACAAAAGAATGGACTGCAATGAATGGAAAGGCCCTGGGGTGGTAATTGGACGAGACGGGGTGGTAATATTTGTTAGACATGGAGGCTCCTATGTCCGGGTGCATCGCTGTAGACTGCGCAAGGCCACAGATCACTACACTGACACGTCTCGTGACAGCCAAGAAAGCCAGACAGAACTTAATGCAGCAAAATGTGGTATTGAACATGTTGAAGATCTACCCAATACTGTATCTAGTGATGGAGACAGTGTGCCTAACACAGAGAATGCGGCAGGGAGCTCTAATAATGACAGAGACAGCAATGAGCAAGATAATGATCCATCTGACAGACAACCTTCTATCATAAGAACAGACCGTAGTATGAATCTAAAAGCAGGACAATTCATTAAGTATGTGGAAAGAGACACTGGAATTTTACACACAGCAAAAGTGCTAGGTCGAGCAGGAAAGGCAACTGGAAAACACAAGAACTGGTACAATCTGGAGTACATTGAGCCAGTTAACCTCACTGGCACAACAAGGTCAGCTGACCTTTCACAGGTTGACACACTGCAGATTCAGTCATTGGACAGGGTGGAACAGCCATCTGATCACGAGGATGTACTTGTTACAAAGGATGTGTCATTTGAATCAGCTAAACTTACTGAAATCAGTAACTGGGAGAAACACGGTGTGTTTGATGAAGTAAAAAACATGGGACAAAAATGTATTTCCACAAGATGGGTGTGTACACTCAAAGACACATCAGACGGCATAGTTCCAAAAGCAAGGCTAGTGGCGAGAGGATTTGAAGAGCTAAACACAAAAGATCTCCCAAAAGACTCGCCAACATGTGCCTCAGAGTCTCTTAGACTACTCATGTCTGTGATATGTCAAAACCGATGGACACCCCACTCTATGGACATTAAGTCAGCATTCCTTCAAGGAAATGAGTTATCCCGAGACATCTATGTTCGTCCACCACCTGAAGCCAAGAGTGAGGGAACTCTATGGAAGCTAAACAAATGTGTTTATGGACTAAATGATGCATCACTGTACTGGTACAATAGGGTTAAAGAAACAATGTTGCAAACTGGAGGAAAGATGTCACAAATTGACCCTGCTATATTTTATTGGTTGGATAAAGATTGTAATGTGTCTGGGGTGCTTGCTTGTCATGTTGATGATTTCATCTGGGGTGGTTCACAGATTTTCACAACAACTATAATCCCTCACCTGCAATCTGCCTTTCAAATGGGCAGAGAAGAACATGACAGCTTTCGCTATGTAGGCATGGAGTATGTCACTGCAAATGGAGTAACATGTATGCATCAAGACAATTACATACAGAATCTCCAGCCAATTCACATAGACATCTCCAGAGCCATGAGACGGGATGCTCTTTTGACTGAAAGTGAAATTGATGACCTGAGATCAAAAATAGGTCAACTTCTGTGGGTTGCCAGACAAAGTAGACCGGATATTATGTTTGATACATGTGTCCTTGCAGCTAACATAAAACATGCTACTGTGCAGACTTTACATGACACAAACAAGGTGGTGAGAAAATTGAAATCAGAACATGTGACACTGAAGTTTCAGAACCTGGGAAAAGACAGTTCTCTAAAGCTAGTAGTGTTCTGCGACGCCTCGCTGGGAAACCTTACAGATGGAGGCACTCAAGGGGGACATCTCATTCTGCTGATGGGTGAGGAAGGAAGATTCTCCCCTGTGTATTGGCAGTCAAAAAAGATCAGAAGAGTCGTACGGAGCACTCTTGCTGGAGAAACTCTTGCCCTTGCCGATGCTGTTGACAGTGCCATTTCTTTATCTGACCTTCATGCAGAACTTACCACAGGGAATGTATCACAACATGTCTTACCAATAGTGTGTGTCACTGATAACCACTCCCTTGCAGACGCCATCAAGTCTACTAAGTCAGTGACAGAGAAAAGGCTCCGCCTTGAAATAAGTGGCATCAAAGAACTTCTTCAGTGTAAAAGAATTCCACAGATTCTCTGGGCACCTACTGGAGAGCAGCTAGCTGACTGTTTGACAAAACGAGGTGCATCCGCACTTCAGCTCCTAAAGGCACTCAGTGTTGGAGAGTGGAAACTGGAATAGAGACTATTCTTTTGTGGACAGTTTTTTTGTATAAGTTTTTTTGTTGATCACCATGTTCTTACATTTTCATACTTATGGACATTAATAATAGACTGATTTTTTGTGTTAAAAAAAAAACTAAAAAGAAAAAGTGGGAGATTGTAAATGTTCTGTTTTTGCATTGCGCATTATTATGGTACACTCTTTTAGTGTATTTACGGTAATTCCCAGCATGCATTGCTCTATGCGCGGGCTCCGGTGTTAAGTCTGTTATGTGAACGGCAGTGGCCGGTTTGTTATGGTGTTCCCTCAGTAAAGTATACGTATAAAAAGAAGAAGGTTGTCGTCATTGAGTTATCAACCCCAAACTTTTGAACGGTAGTGTAGATGCCCATATCGGCTGTTCAGATTTACTTTACAAAAGAGAAGTGTAGGATACTTCTCTTGTTGCCTTATTTGTATTTGACTTTATTAAATGTATTTATATTATCATTTGGTGCAGCCGGGCCGGAGCAGGAGGAAGACGGAGGGGGGAATTGTGGGGACAAGAGGGGGATTAGACAGAGAGACAAAAACAACAACAGCAAACACAACAACAACAACAACAACAACAATAGAGCAACATCAGCGAATACGACATGTACAAATATGATGGTAAAAGTAATAGCAAATAAGCCGTTAGCGAAAATAAAATAAAAAAATAATACAGAAATGACAATGACCATTATTACACTAAAAATGGAGCAATACAAATACCAATAGAAATAGCGCTGTTGATAATGAACAATGCCAATACTTTACCTTTATTATCAACAATACAGTTGTTCAAATGCAACAATACATACACTACCGTTCAAAAGTTTGGGGTCACATTGAAATGTCCTTATTTTTTAAGGAAAAGCACTGTACTTTTCAATGAAGATAGCTTTAAACTAGTCTTAACTTTAAAGAAATACACTCTATACATTGCTAATGTGGTAAATGACTATTCTAGCTGCAAATGTCTGGTTTTTGGTGCAATATCTACATAGGTGTACAGAGGCCCATTTCCAGCAACTATCACTCCAGTGTTCTAATGGTACAATGTGTTTGCTCAGTGGCTCAGAAGGCTAATTGATGATTAGAAAACCCTTGTGCAATCATGTTCACACATCTGAAAACAGTTTAGCTCGTTACAGAAGCTACAAAACTGACCTTCCTTTGAGCAGATTGAGTTTCTGGAGCATCACATTTGTGGGGTCAATTAAACGCTCAAAATGGCCAGAAAAAGAGAACTTTCATCTGAAACTTGACAGTCTATTCTTGTTCTTAGAAATGAAGGCTATTCCACAAAATTGTTTGGGTGACCCCAAACTTTTGAACGGTAGTGTATACGTAATGATAACTTGAGATACGAAAGAATGCAGAAAAATGGGGGGAAGAAAGAGAAGCAACCTACATTAACATTGTAGATTGTTATAGTAACAATAGGTTAAGCTTTGTCAGAGTGCCATGTGTTATACCCAGTTTACCCTAGGGCAACAACATTAATATATGTTTGATGAAACGTGATTATGTGCATGAGTGTATGTGTGCATATGTACTTGTATATGTACAGTATGTGTATATGTGTGCTTGTACAGTGAATGTATATGTATAGTAGGTGTATGTGTGTGTTTGTACAGTGAATGTATATGTACAGTATGTGTACAGTGAATGTATATGTACAGTATGTGTATATGTGTTTGTACAGTGAGTGTATATGTACAGTATGTGTATGTGTATGTTTGTATAATGAATGTGCGTGTGGATGTACGAACTTTGAGTGTGTAAATATGTACTGTATATGTATGAGGGAGCGTAGGTACCTATGTATGTGTGTATGTATGTATGTGAGTATATGTGAATTTGTGTGTACAATACATTTGACTCCCAGTGTGTGTGGGAGCCAGAGTACGGCCCCAGCCTCCCCGAGAGCCCAACCCATAAACAGTACTTGTGGTGCCCAGGGAACCAGGGACCACCGCCCCCACGCAGCCAAGCCGGACAGCGACAGGAACCCCAGAGCCCGGCCCACAGCGCCGTCCACAAGGGCCAGCAGCAGGCCGCAGACAGACGCACCCGGCAGAGGACAAGGCACGAGAAAAGCAGGGGACAGCCAGACCCCAAGCCAGCGAGAGACCACACCCCACACGGGCAGAAAGGCGGGACGCCCCGCCCGAGGGGCCCGGAGACCCCCCGCAACCGGACGGGAAGACTGCCCCCGCCCCACCGGCAACCGGGCCCCCACGAGCCCACCCCCCACCCCCGGAGAGCGCGGCGAGGCCAGCCCCTGGCCACCCCACCCAAGTCGGCCGCCACAGGACCACCCAGCACGGGGCCACGGGAACCACCCACCCCACCCGCAGGGACCCCAACGATGGAGATGGAACAACCAGCAACCGCCCCGCCGAGTCCCCCCCGGAGGTAGGGGAAAATAAAAAATAAAAATTAAAAAATTAATAAAATATATTAAAAAAATAAAAATAGAGGCAGCACAACTCTAATCAATGTTTACTTACCTTTATATCATGTGTGTCAGTAGAAATTTTCACATTTAAGCCTACAAGAATTCCACTTCCAACGAGAGAAAACATGTTGCAGGAAATTATAGATGTTTTTATGTTTTAGCTCGTATATGCTAACATTAGCCCAGTTATAACATCACTAGTAACTGTAAAATGTGCATCTTTTGTACTACATGTTTTACGCTCGCACAAATGACTACTAAATAAATCAGAAGTTACTCAGTACTTGAGTAGTTTTACACTGAGTATTTACTTAATAAATTATTTTGATGACTACTTTTCAACTTTTACTTGAGTCATATTACAATACTCTCAAGTGACAGTACTCTTGAGCACAACTTATGGCTACTTTACCCACCTCTACAAGGATAAAATGGCAGGCAGACGTTTATGTTGTTTAAGTGGAACTGCACTTTTTTGGGAATTTAGCCGATCATTTACAATCCTTATGTACTGTAAGACAAGAACACATGTTTTTAATGCATTCTAACTTGTAAATAAACACTAGCAAGAGTCATCCAACAATGGAGTCATGCAGACGTTTTTAAATCAAAAATATTTTTTCTCCTCTTGCTCTGGCACTTTTTACCCCTCACAAGCTTCCGTAGCTTGCGCCGTCCCATTACTTCCTTAGCAGCACACATAGCAAAACATGGCTAATGCTAACGCTAACGAGAGCGAGACGTTCGTTCCCAAGAAAAAAAAGGGTTGTTAGTATTTTGCTTTTGCGGCAACAGGCGTGGAACAAACCACTGCACGGTGAAAAGTTTGTTTACAAAAAGGATTTGCACGACTAACTTATTCCAGCATCTGAAACCGAAGCCTCCAGCCGAGGGTGGGAAATACAATTCTTTACGAGGCGAACAAGACCAGCGACAAAAAAACTACAGGATAAAAATTACCTTACTGTGGTGGAATCATTTACACCAGGTATGTATGATGATGTCTTGTATGATAAGAAGCACAATGCGTATAGCGATATGTATGTAAATATTACATGTTATATTTTATATTGCTACCAGGATACATTTTAATCTACTTTATACCTTTTGTTTTCGCCCTCTTTTTGTGCCCTTGTGTGCATTATCCTTTCCATCCTTTGTAACTGAGCTACAGTGTGGAACCATTTCCCTTGTGGTTCAATAAAGTTTATCTAAGTCTAATATCACTAAAGCCGCTGCTTTGCACACAGCCAAAATGTGTGAATGAAAAAGGCTGCGTTTATTTGATCTACTTACTGAAATAAACTATACTACTCTCACTGTTTTACTTCATTATTCATTTACATACAATGTATAATACTGCATTTTTATTTACAGAAATATGTTATTCAAGACAGAAGTTTGAACTATATTGACCTCGATGTTGGAGATTTGCATTGCTACATTTTTGTTAAAGGTATTCTATTCAAGCAGAAGTGTTGCTTCCAAAAGGAAGCTCTTAATTTAATTTTTGAAAATGATTCCATTAAAAAAGTACAATTTATATCTGGTCTAAAAAGAACATCATTATACAAATTAGAATTTTGCCAAGAGTGAGATGCTGTGTAAACAGTGTCATTTCAAGCTACTAGTTTTTGATTAAATACAATTTAAACTTTTTTGAATTATCTGTCATTTGTATTAAAAAAAAGTTTAAAGTAAAGAAAAAAAAAATCGTAAAAAATTGTAAATTAAACTTTTTGTGAAAAAAATCGGGGATTTTATTTTTAGGCCATATCGCCCTGGCCTACTGTAAATATAGTAAAACATTCACTTACGGCACAATGTCTGCTCTTAATTAGATGCCGACTGATAGGATGTTTACATATTCCCATTTAGACGAATAGTTAATAATCCACCCGGAGGTTATTATAAAAAAATTGGCTGAAAAACGAGTGCTTTTTCGCGTCTTTGTGTCAAAGTTGACCAACTTCTCGGTTTATGTCCACAACCTTCTACTATCCAGCTGAGAGGCATGATTTATAATCTAGAATTCATTTTCACCAGCTGAGAGGCGATGCAGCAGTGATGTTAGCACTCTGTGATCATGGCGCTACTTCGTTAGTGTTTATAACAATATCGCTAATACTTTATTATTCAGATCGCGACATGTAGATGGAGTATTTTTGGCAGTTTTTCAATGTTTTTTCAAGGGTTTTATGGACGCAATAGTGTACTCTCATTAGCTGCATTGTTAGCCATCTCGTACTTACCGTATTTTACGACTTAGACTGAATTTAAAAAAAAGGGAAATTTATGTGTTCTTATTTTACATAAGGATTGTGAATGATAGGCAAAATTCCAAAACAGTACAGTTCCCTTTAAAGGTTTGTTAGTTAGCAGGATACAAACTACTAACTTGGTAGAGGTATGGCATGGGCCAAGGAGACGTCATAAATATTGGTTGGGATTCATTTAAAAGAATAATTTCATTTTCACTTTTGGTCATTACGGTCAGCTTGCAGCAGATGGCACTGTGGTGAAAAAAAGATGACTTTTAATGTGAAAAACTGCTACTTTTAGGGCCGAAAATGATATGACCCAGATACAATGACATTTATTAAGCAGTATAAATGAACGCTATATGTCTGTTGTTCATAATTAACTGTTCAACTGAGCAACGTTGCTCAGTTAGTAGAGCAGCCATTCCAGCAACTTGAGGGTTCCATGTTCGATTTCAGCTTCCGCCATGTTACTGCTGTTGTGTCCTTGGGCAAGACACTTTAATCTTGCTCCCAGTGCCACCCACACTGGTTTAAATGTAGCTTTAAATGTAGATAATGCGTTTCACTTCGTACAGCGCTTTGAATTTCTAGAGAAAAAGCGCCATATAATGTAATTAATTTCACAAATACAACTAAAATGTGAGACAAGAACTTTCTGTATTGAATGGTGACTGACCAAATTATTTGTCCTTTCATCCTGAAGCCTAACAACGCCATCAGTACCTCAGCCTGTCACCTGTACACCATCATGGCGGCTCACACGTGAGACTTGGCGTAGTGACGGACGAGAGGCCGAGTGCAAACCAGAGCGCTAACATGGCCGCCTGTGCACCAGGAGCTCCACCTGCTGGCCATGTGAGGTGCGGGCGCTGACCGCCACAGTCTGACCTTTAGCTGTTCCCTCGTTTGTGCGACAATGACAAGCGCCGCGACAGACCGTCGAGTCGCAGACGTGCGCTTGAAAAGGAGCTTAGTGCGATGCAGGCGGACAGACGAGGGGGGAGGAGTCAGGAGAAGGACAAGTCTGCCACCACGTTGCTGATGAGGGGCACACAGCTCCCCGTCTACATTTGGCCGAGGGCTCATTAGCTCCTTAATCACTCAGGTAGGAAAGAGCAGCCTCAACGTCTTTGCCAGCAGTACAGCTTGTACGCAAGCACACACGGACAGTGTAGGAATTATTAGCCTCGATGAAGTCTCCCACAGGTAATTATGACCAGAGGCACGTCCTCCTTTAATAATTACGGCCTCTTCCTTTGTGAAGACAGTGGACAGGTACAAACTTCCTTCCTAGACTGTTCCTCTAGAAAGGAAGGTGAATGGCGTGATGCGGCAGGCGTGAACATTTACCTTTGTTGAAGAACATGGAGGCCATCTGACCCATCTCCACGCGCTCAGCAATGTCAAAATGGTCCCCGTGACCTCCTGACCGCTCTGGAAAAACAGAAAGGTGCCATGTCAGCAGAACTCTAGTTATAGTTAAACTCCAAACTTTTTCCACGGAGGGCCGCACGCTGTAATATCAAAGCATGCGGGGGCCATTTTGATGCTTTTTCATTTTCAAAATCTATACAATATATAGTAACTAGGGGTGTGGGAAAAAATCAATTCGAATTCAAAACGCGATTCTCACGTTGTGCGATTCAGAATCGATTCTCATTTTTAAAAAATCGATTTTATTTTTTTATTTTTTATTTTTTAAATTAATCAATCCAACAAAACAATACACAGCAATACCATAACAATGCAATCCAATTCCAAAACCAAACCCGACCCAGCAACACTCAGAACTGCAATAAACAGAGCAATTGAGAGGAGACACAAACACGACACAGAAAAAAACAAAAGTAGTGAAACAAAAATGAATATTATCAACAACAGTATCAATATTAGTTACAATTTCAACATAACATTGATTAAAAATCCCTCATTGACATTATCATTAGACATTTATAAAAAAAAAAAAAGAACAATAGTGTCACAGTGGCTTACACTTGCATCGCATCTCATAAGCTTGACAACACACTGTGTCCAATATTTTCACAAAGATAAAATAACTCATGCTTTTGGTTCATTTAATAGTTCAAACAAATTTACATTATTGCAATCAGTTGATAAAACATTTTCCTTTACAATTATAAAAGCTTTTTACAAAAATCTACTACTTTTGCATGTCAGCAGACTGGGGTAGATCCTGCTGAAATCCTATATATTGAATGAATGAGAATTGTTTTGAAACCAGAAAAAAACGTTTTTGAATCGAGAATTGTGTTGAATTGAAAAAAAATCGATTTTGAATCGAATCGTGAACCCAAGAATCGATATTGAATCGAATCGTGGGACACCCAAAGATTCACAGCCCTAATAGAAACTATTAGGGCTTCCCTCAATTTTGGTGAACATTAAGGTCTTGGGGACCCAAAAGGGTCTCAGTCATTAAAATTATAAATATATGTCATTATTTTTTTTTACTTTCAACACTTAAATATAAATAAATAATGATAAATGGGTTATACTTGTATAGCGCTTTTCTACCTTCAAGGTACCCAAAGCGCTTTGACAGTATTTCCACATTCATCCATTCACACACACACACATTGATGGCGGGAGCTGCCATGCAAGGCGCTAACCAGCAGCCATCAGGAGCAAGGGTGAAGTGTCTTGCCCAAGGACACAACGGACGTGAATAGGATGGTAGAAGGTGGGGATTGAACCCCAGTAACCAGCAACACTCCGATTGCTGGCACGGCCACTCTACCAACTTCGCCACGCCGTCCCTAAATATCTATATCTCTATATCTATATCTATATCTATATATATATATATATATATATATATATATATATATATAGATATATATATAAGCCCTTTGAGACACTTGTGATTTAGGGCTATATAAATAAACATTGATTGATTGAGATTAACTTCAGATCTATCCGTTAACGTAACATTTTCCTTTAATGTTTTGTGCCCTTTTTTTTGCAAAGAACAAAATATGGACAATTTTCCCCAAATAATTACCTCAAATTGAATATTTGATGTGAAGCAATTGGAGCTTTAAAGGGAAACAGAACTTTTAGGAATTTTTTCATTCACAATCATTATGAAAGACATGACAATGGATGGATATTTTTTTATGCATTCTAAATATTAAATACATTTTATCAAAAGTCTGCTAACAATGGAGCCTATGAAAGCTGTGCAATTGTGCCTAAAAATCCTTTAAAAATCGTCAAAATACCTCAATTAGGGTTTTATACACACATGATGTAAGCATATATGTAATGTAGTAATGGGCACATTTATATAATAACATTTAATATTTACATATTTTGATCATTTTAAGCATACGCAGTGCATTAACTTTAAAAAGGCATCACTACATTTGCTTTTTTTTCTTCATCACTGATTTGTGCTCACTGCAGACTTTATGAAAACATCACTTACTGTACAATGTCTGCTGTTATTAGGATGCCGACTGCTAGGATTTTCACGTATTCCCATTAAGGTGAAAAATGTCTCATAATCTTCGCGAAGAAAGGGGCTGGGTGGTGTGGGGGCGCAGAACAAGTGCTTTTTGTGTCGTCCTCGCCAGTCCCAGGTCCTAAACGGCTGTCAAAGTACCAACTTGTCGGATTATTTTTTCAGCCATCTATTTTTCCGGTGAGAGGGATGATTTATGATCTTGAATAAACTTGCAGGGAGAAGGGAAGCGAGGAGCACCTTACCACTTAATGTCGTGCGACGGCACCGGTACAAACAGTTTGCCTGCGTTAGTGTTTATAATAATAACATCACTAATACTTGGTTAATATTCAAGGAACAAAATGTAAATTGAGTATTGTTGGCACTTTGGCTATTTATTGGATTTTATGGACTGGATAGTGGAGCTCCCATTGGCTCTGCTGTTTGCGGACTTTTATTTACGTTAATTTAATATATAGAATGTATTAAAAAAAATCCATCTCTCGCCATGTCTTTCATAATGATTGTGAACCTTTGGAAAAATTCCCAAAAATTGTGCAGTTTCCCTTTAAATAGGTACATAATTCATAACAACATTGCTTGGGGTTCATTATTTTTTGAACAATGACTGTTCAAAAAAAGTCTGCTTAAGGTCTCTGGGATCCAAAAAGCATCCACTCATAAAAGTGTTAAAAAATAATTAATATATAATATTTTTACTTCCAAGCTTAAATCTCCAGATAAACTTCAGGTCAATCCAGTTTTTTTTTGTTTTTTTGAGCAAAGACAGTTTTGTACAAAATAGCCTGCATGGCAGCTTTGTGTTTTTTTAAATTGAAACATTTTCTTGTTACATTTCACCCATTTGCTCTTTCATTCCACTTTTTATTTAACTGTATTTTTAAAACGTGCGGTGGGCCGTAAGTGGCCACCGGGCCGCACTTTGGACACCCCTGGTTTAAGCTGATGATGCTTCATTTATCAACATAAAACTTACGGACAGACAGGATGGGCTTCGTCTCTGGTTCAGACCGCCCCCTTCCTGTGACGTCATCATCCGAATAGTCCGAGGTGGAGTCGTCGTCGTTGATCTATGGATGAAGACAAGTTTATAAACTCCAATCTGTTAAGAGCGTTTATTTGCTGTGTGCAGGATGCAGATGGAGATGGGAGGGTGGCGAAGGGGAAAAGGGGACATAGGACAGCTGGAAATGACTTAACAGCTGGGACGAATCGTGCAGAACGAGCGACTAAATGATTCACATCCAGCATGTGCACCTCGCTCTGCATCAAATAATGTTTGTGATGTCATCAGCGCCACTTCACATGCAGTCTGACAAGGTCACACAACGTGTGTGTGTATGTGCTTACAATACTGCCAGACTATCCGGCTGTCACCTGATTTGTGTAAACTTTTCATGTGATTTGGACTGTGACACTTGCACACTTTTATAGACTTACTATGCATACTTTTGAGTACATAAGTCACAGCCTTTGAGATAAAAGTCAAGTCAAATAATTCTGGGTTTAACCAAGAGAGTACCACTCTTAAAACACCCGGCAAAAGAGCGTCATACTTTAATCTAGGGCAGTGGTCCCCAACCACCGGTTCGGGACCGTGCGAGTCCGTGACGCTTTTGTTACCGGGCCACACAGAAACATTAAATAACTTATAAACGACTGCATTTTCGCCTACTTAACTTTGGCCTGTCCCACCAGACACGCCCATAAGCTTGTTCATAAATGTTTAGTAAAACTCCTGATAGGAAGTCACCATTTGTTACACCATATTTTTCAGACTATAAGGCAAACTTAAAATACTTTCATTTTCTCAAAAATGGACAGGTACATACGCACGCACGCACATACACAAATTCACTGTACAAACATACATACATACTGAACATACACATACAAACACTCATGCATATAATCACATTTCAAACATAACGTTGTACCCACACCGGGGGAAACTGGGTAAAATACGGCACACTGATAAAGCTTAACCTAGTTTTACTATAACAATCCATAAAGTTAATATTGTCCACTCTTTTTTCTTCTCCCCATTTACTTGCTTTCTTTTGTAATTTATTCACTAAATTTATGTATTGTTGCATTTGAAGCACTTGTATAGTTGATAGAAGTAATTATCGTTATTTATTATCAACAGTGTTATTTCTATTGGTACTTGTATTGCTCGATTTGTAGTGCAATAATGTTCATTTTCATTTCTGTGTTATTACTACCTACTAGATCGGTAGCTCGTGAGTTCAAACCCCGGCCAAGTCATACCAAAGACTATAAAAATGGGACCCATTACCTCCCTTCTTGGCACTCAGCATCAAGGGTTGGAATTGGGGGTTAAATCACTAAAATGATTCCCGAGCGCGGCCACCGCTGCTGCTCACTGCTCCTTTCACCTCCCAGGGGGTGGAACAAGGGGATGGGTCAAATTCAGAGAGCAATTTTACCACACTTAGAGTGTGTGTGTGTGTGTGTGTGTGTGTGTGTGTGTGTGTGTGTGTGTGTGTGTGTGTGTGTGTGTGTGTGTGTGTGTGTGTGTGTGTGTGTGTGTGTGTGTGTGTGTGTGTGAGACTATCAGTGGTACTTTTTTTTTTTCTTCCATTAACTGCTTCTTTGCTATTATTTTTAGTATCATATTTGTACATATCGAATTTGCTGATGCTGTTCTGTTTTTGTTGTTGTCGTCTGTCTTATCCCCGTCTTGTCCCCGCAATTTCCCCCTCAGTCTTTTTTTTCCTTCTTCCTATCCCCTCCGGCGCCAAACATTAAATAAATCCATTTAATAAAGTCAAATACAATAAGGCAACAAGAGAAGTTTCCCACACTTCTCTTTTGTAAGGTAAATCTGTACAGCAAATACATCAACAATATGATTTGGCTGGACAGGGAATGTTTAAAAAAAATAAAAGAATTTTAAAAAATAAAAATTAAAAAATTAAAAAATCGACCGTGAGCCTTATGACGTGGTGCGCCTAATGTACATATTACCTCTGGTTATGCATACCGACCTCAAAGCAATTTTATTTGGTACATGGTGTAATGATAAGTGTGACCGGTAGATGGCAGTCACACAGAAGAGGTACGTGTGGACTAGGGCTGCAACTAACGATTAATTTGATAATCGATTAATCTGTCGATTATTACTTCGATTAATCGATTAATAATCGGGTAAAAGAGACAAATTACATTTCTATCCTTTCCAGTATTTTATTGGAAAAAACCCAGCATACTGGCACCATGTTCTGGACATTGGGGGTGCAGCATACACCAATAATAACACAGAAATGTAACTCATCAGATCAGAACTGAATCTTGTACACGTTTCTGTTGTGAATAATAAAGGATTCATTTTAGGCTGCATCTGAATTTGATTGATTGATTGAGACTTTTATTAGTAGGTTGCATAGTGAAGTACATATTCCGTACAATTGACCACTAACACCCGAATAAGTTTTTCAACTTGTTTAAGTCGGGATCCACTTCAAATGATTCAGATACAGATATATACTATCATCATAATACAGTCATCACACAAGATAATCACATTGAATTATTTACATTATTTACAATCAGGGGTGTGGAGGGGGGGGAATAATAGCATGAAATATTCCAGCACCTTCATAACGTTTAGTTATACTAAAGCGTCACTCAAATCTAAATATATTTATATAGCTTTATCAGCCCGGCTACATTGATCCATTATGAAACCAACCTGTCCGTTACGTTTATTTCGAAATTGGTAACCGTGCGTTTTCTCTCTCAAAACGGAGTCAAATGTGCCGGAGACACATTATCAGCCCCGCGTTGCAACAAAGGCATAACGTTAACGTTACTCACACAAAAGCTGAACTCATGAAAGCTTGTTGCCACTATGGACTTAAAAAGTTACGTACCATGAGTTCCCTTCATCCATGGCTCCAACATGTTTCCTTTTCAGGTGCTCCTGAAGCAATGTTGTACTTCCGTGCCATTTTGCAGGAAACGGTCTTCTTTGAAATCTTTAAAGTGAAGTGTTCCCACACTTTTGACGACTTAGGTCGTACACTTTTCTCCATTGAAGCAATAACCTCAAGATGTTTCTCCGCTAAACTATCGGTAGTGTTTTCCTGCGCCATTTTTCGAATGTTTCCAGCAAAGGAGACGCCGTCGTCACGTGAGCTGCACATGACCACATCATTGGCTAGCTTACGCCACCTCATGAGACGTAGCCTCAGCGCTGTTTTGCACTGTTTTTGTACTTATTTTGATTATTGTTTCTCAGCTGTTTGTAAATGTTGCAGTTTATAAATAAAGGTTTATAAAACAAAAAAAACCAACAACAAAAAAATAACCAAAAAAAAGAAAGAAAAAAAAAAGCCTCCGCACATGCGCATAGCATAGTTCCAACGAATCGATGACTAAATTAATCGCCAACTATTTTGGTAATCGATTTTAATCGATTTAATCGATTAGTTGTTGCAGCCCTAGTGTGGACTGCAAGAAGACGCTAGCAAGCAAGACCAAAACTTTGATGTTTCAATTGAGAATACAGAACATTACACACAGCGCTAAAAAATCTGTCAAAATGTTTTTAGTACTAATTTGGTAAGCTACGAAGCCACAGCACTTGATGGATTGTTGGTGCTTCAACATACGGGTATTATTATGGTGTGTGTATAAGGACCCCAAAATGGCATCTATTAGGAGACATTATCTGGTGTTTTGTTTTGCAACATTCTGCAAAACCAACTTTTTTTTTTACCTATTGGTACTTCCTGGTGTGTATTTGGGATCTGCATGAGTCCCAAAAATGTGCGCATGTCCGCCATTGTAGTCAGCGCCGTACACAATTAGCTCCTTTTTATCTATACCTACTCTGGCCTAGTGGTTAGAGTGTCCGCCCTGAGATCGGTAGGTTGTGAGTTCAAACCCCGGCCGAGTCATACCAAAGACTATAAAAATGGGACCCATTACCTCCCTGCTTGGCACTCAGCATCAAGGGTTGGAATTGGGGGTTAAATCACCAAAAAATGATTCCCGGACGCGGCACTGCTGCTGCCCACTGCTCCCCTCACCTCCCAGGGGGTGAACAAGGGGATGGGTCAAATGCAGAGGACAATTTTCACCACACCTAGTGTGTGTGTGTGACAATCATTGGTACTTTAACTTAACTTTAACTTTACTTTGTTGTGGGGCATTCATCATCCACTGTTGCCATTTATAATACAAAGTGGCGTACAGTTCTAACTTATATCTGTCAGTAGACTCACTATGGAATCACCAAAAACTACCGGTACAACAAAGATCACGGGGAGAAGACGCTGTCGAAGTCGGGGCAGGTAAATAAACGGTCAGAAAGCGGCTTGAAGATGGTTTTGAACTTTTTGACCGAAAAACCACCATTACATGTTACGTAGACCACAAGGAAGAGTCTTACATGTAGAAAATCAATCAATCAATCAATCAATGTTTATTTATATAGCCCTAAATCACAAGTGTCTCAAAGGGCTGTACAAGCCACAACGACATCCTCGGTACAGAGCCCACATACGGCTCTGTACCGTATGTGGGCTCTGTACCGTAAAGAAAACAAATCTGAATAAGACCCCTTTAATGCGCCTTATAATCCGGTGCGCCCTATGGTCAGAAAAATACGGTATTCGCTACACCTTTGTGACATGGGACAATATACCTTAATGAACATATAAAACATTGTTTTTGTGTCTGACAAAAAAAAAACACAAACGCCATGCTTCCTGTATTACCAATGCCATGTTTGTTATGGATAAAGTTGTTCTAAAAAACGCTGGTTAAACATTGTAGAGACACGCATCTGCTTGCTTGATCGCCCCCTCGTCTCTCAGTGTGGCTAACTTAGAGCCTCCAGCTTAGCTTTTCTCTATTTTAGAGTCCGATTAATAAGAATAATGTTGTCACACTTACATTAAACAGGCTGTAAATTATACATACTAGAAATTCATGGTGTAAAAATGCATCCACAAACATTATTCTAGCAACATTGTGCAAGCAGACAGGCAGTAAGCCATGCCCTCTTACACACACACACACACACACACACACACACACACACACACACACACACACACACACACACACACACACACACACACACACACACACACACACACACACACACACACACACACACACACACACACACACACACACACACACACACACACACACACACACACACACACACGTGAAGCAACAACACATGCTGAAGCCTCATGATTGCTGTGTGCAAACTTATTGATTTTTACTCAAATATTTAAAAGTGATTTTAAATCATACAGTTATAACAGTTTAATGAACAAATATTAATATTTATTTGGGGTTTTTTCCCCCATCATGACAAGTGATGCTCTGCCTCACCTGCCTACACATCCCTGGTAGACTGTGTGCTGACTGAGTGTGTGAACTCTGACAGAGCCAAAAATGTATTACCGTCGTCGTACAAATTGTGATCGCAATATTTGCCCTCTCTCCATTTTAATGGTGAATTGTACTCACTCGATGTATCCCTGCTTCAAAATGAGGTGGCACTTTTTGTTTGGTAGTCCCTACTCTTCCAGTACATAGCCAAGATAGCGACTATGGAGGCTAGTTGGGCTGTGCGATAAAACGATAAATATTTATCGCGACAGATACGTAATCAATATAAAATGTGTTCCATAAAAACTATGCTATTTTTTTTTTTTCTTCGGCGCAAGAAAGCGGAATTTGCGAAACAAAGTTGGTAGCATGAAAACTCGCTCTCTGGTAACTGAGCAACACAGGAAGTCATCACTGATCAGTGGGAGTGACATGCTAAAAGCCAATCAGGTAACAGTATCAACTATCAAGTTTGGTTGCGCCATCTTGTTGTCTGGCGGTTGATACTTTGCAAGGAGTGAGAAGAGAGTCAAAATGAAGAAATTGTGGATAAAAGAGGAACAGTCACCTGGACTGTCTGGCAGTTTTGTTATTTTTTATTTAATTTAATTTTTTTTATTTTTGTATTTTTTTTAAAAAGGGACTGTAGTCAGACCAATGTGGTTTGTAAATGACGCAAGGCCGGTAATACCACACCACGTTGGCTGCGCTCGTCCCCACCAAGACCGGTAATACCACACCACCTTAGCCGCGCTCGTCCCCACCAAGACCGGTAATACCACACCACCTTAGCTGCGCTTACCCTTTAGAGCACAGCTGTAACTTCCTGGCACTAAACCGGCAGAAATAGTTCTTCCCAGGTTTCTCTATGTTTACATTTTCACACTTTGCACTATTTTGTTACACTTTAAGCATTTCTTACATATTTTAAGAGGTTATTGTTAAGTGTTCAATGTGATTTTACAATTGTGTTTAATTGATTGTTTTCCATGCTTGTGTTGACATTTCCTTGATAGCTGAGGGGATTATATTCAGAGGAAGGTTACATTTGAAATACATTTTTACATTTCATAAAGGTTCTCATGGTCCTTATTTTCCATAGGTCATAAAAATATAAATAATTATCGATATCAACCGATATAAAACAGTTCTTAGCGATATTGCCCAGCCGTAGAGGCTGGTATAGTACGTAAGTGTAACTCAGCATTCGTTAGTTTTGATTGAAACATTCACGTACTGACTGCCGTACTTCTAAGTGTCAACGCACAAGTCAAAAGACGAAGAGCCTGATTTACTAAAGGTTTGCATGTACTAAAACAGGTGCCAACCTGATAACACACGCAAAGCTGGTCTACTAAAAGTGTTCAAAGTTGATTGCATCTGTTAAGTGAGTAGAATAAAGGCGTGCAATCAATTTTTTGCACCTGTCTTCATTAATATGCAAAATATATGCTGATCATCAAAATGCCCACACAACTGGTAGTAGAAAATGCGAATATAATTATACAGCACACGCAATGTGATTTATCAACACCGTTTTGCGACCACTATTTAGCTTCTTTTTTTTTAAGCACATGTCAGGAGGACGTGCAAACTGACAGTTTCACATGGTTGCAGGATCAGTACTCGCGCTGTACAGACGATGGACAGACGACAATCCTCAGTGTGTGTGAACATTTTTGGACAGTCAAAAATGAAATATTAGACATTGTCTATTTAGCAATTTCCTTTTATAATCTTATTGCTGCTGGATGACTTAAGGGGCTGATTAAAATTAATTCAACTGCTGCGTTTTGGTGTCTGCTAGCGTTTTTTTTATTTATTTATGAAATATATTACTATATCTCCTATATGAAAAGACGTCTTTCATTATGCATTTTCTTGCGTTTGAGTCATTCCAGGCACACAAATACGTTGGTGATCCACAGCCTGGCGGACAGAATGAAGTGTCAGTGTGCTAAAACCATTTCTGCTGTCTTGATTGCGATTCCGGAAAGGTGTTAGATTATAGATGTGTGCTGCTGGTTCAACACATCGCACACATGAATGTGCGCAAAATCCTCATTTAAATTAGGCGGTCTCAGGGGCGGATTAAGAAATTTTGGCCCCCTGGGCCTGACATGGTCTTGGCCCCTCAACCCCCCGCGCGTGTGGGCGCACACACACGCACGCACTATGCAAGAAATACTGTATACTGTGAACAGACATGCACACTGTACTGTACAGAAGAGTGCACATACTGCACACACACTATTAGGTATACCACACAGACACTGACAAGCACAGGTTTCACACAGACACAGGGGGAGGGGATAAATGGCCTAAAAATAAACATTTTTGAAAATGATTACGCCCACTTCAGTGATGGTGCATTGGGTCATTTGAGAGATATTATGTATTGGAAGTTGGTAGCTATCATGAAATAAACCCCCCAACCCACCCAAAAAACTAAATCGGACATGATTTTTGCCCCCTTTTCCTCCCTTCTATCATTAAAAATAAAATAATATCTTAGGAAAACACATTGGCATAACGGCAGCTGTGCAGCAAATTGAGGCTCAAAGTCTGTATCTATTTGTGGTTAAGCTTGAGGAGAAGGAGAAAGGTAAAATGATAACATGCATCGGAGAGCACCACAAAGAAAGGTGTAGGCCAGTTCATGGTACAAGGGCTGCATGCAGGTCAAGATAGCCCATTTCCAAGAATGCTATAGTGGCTGGACAGGCACTGGACATGTCCTGAACTCAGTGTCAGACGTGGCTGCCGAATACTTGGATGAAGTGAAGCAGCTGACAGATCTCATGCTGCCCCATCTGAAGACTGTCCTGGCCAGGCAGAGGATGGATGAGGAGACCTTCCCAATGGACCCTGTCAGTGAACAGGCTAGTAACATTGATGGCACCCCTGTGCACAACATTGGGATGGAGAGACAATGTGGCAAGGTGGACTACAAACTGAAGAAGTTGGGCACACTGAACGCAGTCAATAGGTCAATAATTTTACAGAAGAGCCAGGAGCTTCAGAGGTTTCAAGGCAGCAGCACAAGCAAAAAGGGAGGTTGAACTCAACTGGAGTAAATTCATGAAGGCAAAATTCGAGAGTAGGGCAGATGAGAAACAAGAGATGGCTCAAAGAAAGGAGAGTAAGAGACTAGACATGCTGGACACACTGAAATCTTTTGATGGCCCCTTCACGATAGTGGGGAAGTTGAAAAGTTCCTTGTGGATGAAAGTCTGCACAAGAATGCAAAGCTGCAGAGAATGAAGCTTGAGGTTCAGTTTGCCAGAGAAAGCACCAAGCTTCTGCCTAAAGTCAATCCTATCTTCACAATCCAGGTGACACTTCCCAGAAATGGCAAAAGTGCAATTCTCCAAGTCATAATGGATACTTAGAATTTTATGGTGGTGGTAAGTATTCATGAAAACAGGTAGCCTAACATTAGTGAATGGGTGAATTCTGGAAATAACCTAAAAATCTTACACAGTGCACCTTTAAGCAAGGGGTTTCTTTCGTGCTTTCAATTTTGCAAAATCATCCACCACATCATTGAAGTCCAACTCTCTTGTCAGCTCACTCTCAATTGCCATTAGAGATAACGCATTTAATCTTTTCTGAGTCATTCTTGTGCGCAGCTCATTTTTTACTCTTGACAAAAGAGAGAATGAGCGTTCTCCCTCACAGTTACTGACCGGTAGAGTGAGAAAAATCTGTAGCGCAATGTATGTATTAGGAAACGTAGGCTGTAGTCCAAAATGTATTATTGTTTTGAGCAGTCCTGAAGGGGTCCTCTCCTCATCAGTGTTGTTGAGCTGTATAAAAGATTTGAACTGTATAAGCTCCTGTCCAAGACTTTCATTGAGGTCAGATGGGTATGATTCAGTGAGAATCTTGGCCTTGTGAAGGACTGAAGCATTGGACTCTGTATCCAAAGAGAAAAGGACACTGAACAAATTGTTCAGATGTTTGTAGGCCTCCAGACGGTGATTAAGGATTGAACTCAGTTGATCAATAGAGGCAATAAATGTCTCTATTTGAAACAGTTGCCTTCCCTCAAGCACAACATCTGGGGATGCTGATTCATCAGCAAACTTTTTACGTTTCCTCGTCCGTTCAGCCCTGTAAGATGGGGTGCCACCCAACATGTTTAAGGCTTTCTGCTCAAAATGATCAAATAGATCTCTTTGGGAGAGAACAAAGGTGCGCAGAGATTCCAGCAATCTAACTGCTGTACCAAGGTCCATGTCTGCTTTTTGAAGTTGCAGACTTGTGGCCTGAAATCTGGACAGAACAGTGTCCCAAAAGCCTGCCATGAAGGCCATCTCAAGTGAATCCAGCTTCCGCACTAGACTGTCAGCTTCAGTTCGTGTGTCTCGTTTCTCTGTGTCATCAGTGGAAATAACCTGTAGTGCTGCTTTTATTTTACTGTAGTTCTGCCACAGTGCTTTGGTAGATTCTGCACGGCAACTCCAACGCGTGTTGGATAAAGCTTTAAGTGTGAGATCTATGTTGGAATTGCCAAATACCCTGTCCCATCGGTGTGTGGATGCAGTTGTGAAGTTGTAAATAGACTGAATCAAGTCAAAATACTTAGAGACTTCATTTCCACATCTGTCAATGCTGTTGACTCCCACCAAATTCAAAGAGTGAGCTGCACATGGAATATAGTGTATTAATGGGTTGCTTTTCTTTAAGTGAGCCTGCAACCCATTATACCTCCCTGACATGTTGCTGGCATTATCATAAGCCTGCCCCCTGCAATTTGACAGCTCTAACCCTAGATTTTCCAACACAGACATGACACAGTTAGCCAAACTTTCACCTGTATGGCTAGTAATGGGCTCAAAACCCACAAAGCGTTCAACAACACTGCCCTCTTTGCTAACAAAACGGAATATGAATGTCAATTGGTCCACATGAGATAAATCTGGGGTTGAATCCACAATGATAGAGTAGTATTTGCTTGCTTGCAGTTCATCTGCTATAGCCTGTTTGGTTTTTGCACCCATCAATTCAATGAATTCCTCACAAATGGTGGAGGACAGATATGAGGTATTACCTCGACCCATCTGCCCAAACTTTCTGATGTGATCCTTTAGAAAGGGATCAAATTCAGCCAGGACCTCCAGAATACCAAGGTAGTTCCCATTGAGAGGAGACCCTAACGATTCATTTTTACCCCTAAATGCAAGGCCCCTTTCTGCAAGGAATTTAATGACTGCAACAACTCTTTGTAACACCTGCCTCCAATAGCTGCTCTCTGCCTGAAACTGTTTGAACAGGTCTGCATCAACTGTGGCACCTTTGGCGCGGTTCAAGACTGCTTGCATGCAGGTTATGTGCTCAGCACTTCGCTCATGTTCACCAAATCTTTCTGAGTGTTTCCAATCACAATAGCCTGTCACAAAAGAATGCGTTTTTGGGGAAAACAGTTTGCATGCAAAGCAGTAAACATTACCAGTAGAGGGAGAGTACATCAGCCACTCTCTTTGTACTCGTTGTCCATTGGGCAAGTGTGAAGTAAAATGTTCATTGTTTAGGCATCGGGTTTTGCCTCCTAGCCCACTGTTCCTCACAGAAGCTGGATAATGGCTGTGACGGTTGTGAAATGATTTTGCACCTCTTTGAATAAGAACTTCCTTCATTGACTCAGTGAGGGTCTCAGCCCATTTAGCGGGATCACTAGGTAGAGTTGTCACTGTAGATGGTGTTGAAGAAAGATTCAGCTCATTTTCTATGCTGTCCAGAGGTGCAGTGACCTCACATTCATCCGAGCAACTGGCTACTGCTGAATTGGTTGAATCATAAGCATCAGAAGCATTTGGTTCAGTGTCTACACTTGTAGTGGTCTCAGGATCTTGGGAGCTACATGCTAGCTCAGGTGCATTGCTAACCTTAGCTGAATTTGCAGTAGCATTTATAGAATTGCTTTCAGCAGATGTCTTTGTACTGAAGAAGCTGGAGATATTTGGAACACTCTCAAGTAAAACTGATTCCTTTTTTTTCTTTTCTTGCTGAATTTTTTTTCTAGCTCCTCCACTTAAACGTTTATGATCCATATTTCCCTTCTTTCTTTGCACATTGGCTCTTTGCCTATCACAACAGATAAACCAACTATGTGTGTGTGTGTGTGTGTGTGTGTGTGTGTGTGTGTGTGTGTGTGTGTGTGTGTGTGTGTGAGTTTGTTTGTGTGTTTATGATCGGTGCTGCTTCCTTCAAGTGTGTGAGGTGATTTAGAAAACTAGCAACCCAGCATCAACACTCCAAAGCAGAGAATAACAGCTTACTAGCATAGACAATTGAGAGCAGAGAATCAACTGATTCGTCTGATAGACAGCAGGAGAGCAGAGTGGTCAGTGATGATCGAATCAAGAAAATGTCTAAATGGCAAGGGAACAGACTGATTTGTACTGAGGAGAAAGAGAGAGAGCCAATTACAGTGAAATATATTCCAAAAGAGCCAAGTGACTAGCTGAAGGCAGGGACAAATGCCTTGGAGTGACCAACAAGAGTGCAAAGTACCAAATGGCAAAATGTGGAAAGACCAACAGGCAGATCTGCTTTTACCTCTTATCTTCACAACCAAAAAGTTGCTAAATGATGTTTTCAGTCGCTAGCCAGGTATGGCCAAAAGACGCGAAATCTAGCGGCAAAGTCGGTCAATCACACTGACAGTGAAACAAATATTTTGAAAAGATAATAATTGTACACCTTTGTGCACTTTAGTCTTCTATCTAAATATTTTCACAAAGGACACCAAGGCAGCTTGCTAGCTATGATGGGAGCAACAATGTCTGATAGACAGCAGGAGAGCAGAGTGGTCAGTGATGATCCAATCAAGAAAATGTCTAAATGGCAAGGGAACAGACTGATTTGTACTGAGGAGAAAGAGAGAGCCAAGTACAGTTAAATATATTCCAGAGCCAAGTGACTAACTGAAGGCAAAGACAACAGCCAGATACCTTAGCAGAGACCAACAAGAATTCAAAGTACCTAATAGCAAGATGGCGAGACCAACACAATAAATTGTATTAGGATTTAATTTATTAACGTTAATCTTAACAGCCAAAAAGTTGCTGAATAATGTTTGTAGTCGCTAGCCAGGTATGCCCAAAACAAGAGTCGCTAAACCTAGCAGCAAAGTTGCTTAATTGCAACACACTCTAGGATTCAGGGGAATTAAGGATAATAAAGATATTAATTGTACAACTTTTTGTACTTTTTTTCTAGTTTTTTGAGTCGCCAGCCATGTATGGCCAAAAGTCGCTAATTGAATGCCAACGTTGCTTAATCGCCAACACACTGGGACTCACTGAAGGACTGACTGAATAAAAAAGATAATTAAGATAATTGTGTACTTTTCTCTTCTGATATTTTCTCTAAGGACCCCAAGCTATCTGCAAGCAGCAATAATGTCTGACAGACAGGAGAGCAGAGTGGTCAGTGATGAATGGCAAGGGAACAGGCTGATTTGTACTGAGGAGAAAGAGAGAGAGAGAGCCAATTACAGTGAAATATATTCCAAAAGAGCCAAGTGACTAGCTGAAGGCAGGGACAAATGCCTTGGAGTGACCAAGAAGAGTGCAAAGTACCAAATGGCAAAATGTGGGAAGACCAACAGGAAGATCTGCTTTTACCACTTATCTTCACAACCAAAAAGTCGCTAAATGATGTTTTTAGTCGCTAGCCAGGTATGGCCAAAAGACGCGAAATCTAGCGGCAAAGTCGGTCAATCACACAGTGAAACAAATAATTTTAAAAAGATAGTAATCGTACAATGTCTTGTACTTTTGTCTTCTTTCTTAATATTTCTCAAAGGACACCAAAATGTCGCTATCTGCAGGCAGCTTGCTAGCTATGATGGCAGCAACAATGTACCTTAGAGTGACTGACCAACAAGAGCTCAAAGTACCTAATGGCAAAATGTGGAGAGACAGACACAATAAATTGCATTAAGATGAAGAGAACTGTTGCTATTATTAATCTTAACATCAACCAGAAAGTCGCTAAATGTCACCAGCCAGGTATGGCCAAAAGTCGCTTAATTGGCCACACACAGTAACAGAGAAACTAACAAAAAAAAGATCATAAAGATAATAGTTGTACAACTGTGTGTACTTTTGTCTTCTTTCTAAATATTTTCCCAAAGGACACCAAAATGTTGCTATCTGCAGGCGGGAGCGTGCCTATGTTCCCCGGGTCCTATGTTCCCCGGGTCCTATGTTCCCCGGTTGTTCCTGGGTCTTTGTATGCGACCGGGGAACTTAGGACCCTTTTTCTAAAAAAGGGTCCTATGTTCCCTGCATTGTATCTGGCGAAATTGCGAAATTGTGCCCTGACCAAAACCATCCCTAAACCTAACCTGTCACAGGGCGTTGTGGAGCACTTTTTTTTGGCGAAATTGTGCCCTGACCAAAACTATCCCTAAACCTAACCTGTCACAGGGCGTTGTGGAGCACTTTTTTGGCGAAATTGTGCCCTGACCAAAACCATCCCTAAACCTAACCTGTCACAGGGCGTGCGGCAGCAGATAGAGCAACTCAAACGCGAACTTCCTTCCTTCGACAACTTAAACGCGTCTCTGTCATGCGTGTCTGCGTGCGTCTTACTTAGTCGCGCATTGGAAGCAGCGGGGAACATAGAACCCTTTTCTGGAAAAAGTGTTGTACGTTCCCCGCAGCGGGGAACATAGAACCCTTTTTTTTAAAAAGGGTCCTTAGTTCCCCGGTAGAGGGGAACATAGGACCCGGGTAACATAGGGACGGGGAACATAGGGATGACCCGCTGCAGGCAGCTTGCTAGCTATGATGGCAGCAACGATGTCTGCCAGACAGGAGAGAGTGGTCAGTGACGATCGAATCGAGAAAATGACAAAATGGGTCAAAGACCAAAAAGTTATTAACTGACAGCAGTGACAAATGTCAGACTGTAAACTTTCTCGAAAGAAAAGGACAAAATGGGAAGATGCTGATAATAACAGCAAAATGGAAAATATAAGAATTTCCAAGTAATGCTCAACTCAAGTGTGTGTGTGTGTGTGTGTGCGCGCGTTAAACTTCTTGTTGAATGATTTCAAATTATCTCTGAGTCTGAACTGAGGGAAAGGAAACCAAATTTTGAGCAGTCTCTCACGAGTTCAAAATACCAAATGAGGAGATTCTAAAAGAACAGACCGGTTTATGAAAGACTTGATGGGGGAGGGGCACAGCTAAGAATACTTGAGTGAGATTCTGTGATCCAAATTCGAGATAGAGCTTTTTGATAATGATAATTTGTCAGAGTAAGGTTGTGTAATCAAAATTTGAGAATGAGCTTTGTCAATCAATCAAGAATATTTGCATTAAGTTCTGTGATCAAAATTCAGAAACAACCTTTAATAATTGATAAAGAATATGTGAGTGAGGTTGTGTGATCCATCCAATTTGAGAATTAGCTTTGATAATAATGATTGAGAGCCTCTGGCCCTCTGTGGATCATGGCCGCGGGGCCAATTTTGCCTGGCCCCTTGGGGCCTCTGTGGGTCGTGGCCGCGGGGCCAAGTTGGCCTGGCCCCTTGGGGCCTCTGACCCTCTATGGATCGGGGCCAAGTTGGCCTGACCCCTCGGGGCCTCTGGCCCTCTATGGATCATGGCCGCGGGGCCAAGTTGGCCTGACCCCTTAGGACCTCAGGCCCTCTGTGGGTCGCGGCCGCGGGGCCAAGTTGACCTGGCCCCTTGGGGCCTCTTACCCTCTATGGATCGTGGCCGCGGGGCCAAGTTGACCTGGCCCCTTGGGGCCTCTGGCCTTCTGTGGCTCGCGGCCGCGGGGCCAAGTTGGCCTGGCCCTTTGGGGCCTCTGGCCTTCTGTGGGTCGTGGCCGCGGGGCCAAGTTGGCCTGGCCCCTTGGGGCCTCTGACCGTCTATGGATCGTGGCCGCGGGGCCAAGTTGACCTGGCCCCCTGGGGCCTCTGACCCTCTATGGATCGTGGCCGCGGGGCCAAGTTGGCCTGGCCCCTTGGGGCCTCTGACCGTCTATGGATCATGGCCGCGGGGCCATGTTGGCCTGGCCCCTTGGGGCCTCTGGCCCTCTGTGGGTCGCGGCCGCGGGGCCAAGTTGACCTGGCCCCTTGGGGCCTCTTACCCTCTATGGATCATGGCCGCGGGGCCAAGTTGGCCTGGCCCCTTGGGGCTTAAGATTATTATTTTTGCAAAAGTAGTTTTGCTTGGGTCGCGGCCGCGGGGCCAAGTTGGCCTGGCCCCTTGGGGCCTCTGGCCCCCTGGGCCTGGGCCCGGTAGGCCCGGTCATTAATCCACCTATGGGCGGTCTGCACCACTTTTGGATTGCACATGCATTCTTAGTAGATCACACGCAACACACACACTCATAGTTGACACCGTTTTAGTTTTTGCATTCACCGTCTAGCGTGTGGTACTTGGATCTTAGTAAATCAGGCCTTAAGTGTAAGTAAAAGTGCACCAGTGGAGACTTTGCAAGTTCAACCACATGGGAAGACTACACTTAAACAGCCAGAAGAGGGCGCCTAATGTGCAGTAGATAATTTGAAGTTCTCTTAAGTAAAAAATGTACAAAGCACTTTCACTTTTGCTGGTTCACTGCCAAGCATCCGCCAAGCAGAGAGCAATGAAGTGTCAGGTTTGCACCGAGTAGGAGGAAAGAGACGCAAAGACGCTATGAATCAACGTGGAGTCTCTCTGGGGACGATTGTCCACATGCTTGTGAAGGACCTGCTGGAGCAGACTATTAAGTCGGAGCCCATTTCACAGTCCGAGTAAACAAGATTGAAGACTTGACAATTCAATCCTGTCCCCCAGTGACAGCTTCGGCCAAGATTTTCCATTTACGTCCAGAACGGCAATGAAGTGCAGCCCACAAGGAGAGCAGGTTTAAATATTTACCCATAAAGCTCTGCTGGAATTAAGCAGGAGGAGGAAGAGGTAATGATGAACATCATGTTCCTTCAATCAACTTTTGGCACGAATAGAGTAGATTTATGTGTGGAGTAAAACAAAAAAGATGGCTTCCATACATACCCAGATCACACCTTACTACACTTGTTTGCATACGGGGAAGAATAATGAGCTCACCTCGTCCTGTTCCCGCCTCTTCCAGCGCAGCTGAGCGTTCGCCGCCGCCATCGCCTCGATCACGAAGGTGGTGGTCATGTAGCTGGAGGAATGAGGTATAGGTGAATTATTCTATATGAAGGGTGTCCAAACTTTTTATAACAAGGCCTGCATAATTATAAACTGAAGGATGCGGGGGCCACTTTGATACATTTTATTCATTAAAGATACTAAAACCAATACAATGTCAGTCAATATCTGCTAAACTATCTAAACATCCATGTTAGCTTTGTGTTATCGCCAACGAGGCATATTGTACCAAAGTTTGCCAAAGCTTCAGCATTTTCAACCATAAATTTGGCAAAATTAAGAAAAAATATCATTACTACAATCGTATTGGCCACTAAACGAGACCACAACAATCAGTATCGTAGCCACTGATAGTAATGCTGCCTGGGGCTGAGCCTAACATTAGCATGCTATCTTCTTAACCAATTTAGCCAAGCCGAACGCCTCAGTTTCATATAGCTTGGTACTTAATGCATGCTAAATGCTAGTATGCTAACTTCTCTAGCCAATTTTGCAGCAAACACTTCAGAGTCATATGAATTGGTATTTGACACATGCTAACATTAGTGTGCTCACTTTTTCAGTCGAATGCCTCAAAGTTGCATATAACTTGGTACTTGACAGATGCTAAATGCTAGCATGCACATAACTTTTAGAGCCCGTTTTGCAGCCAAACAATTCAGAGCCATGATTTGGTACTGGACACATGTCACTGTTAGCATGCTAACAGTGTGCTAACTTTTTTGGCCAATTTTGCAAGTGAACGCCTCAGTTCTATATGACTTGGTACTTGACACATGCTAAATGTTCACATGCTAACGTTAACATTCTAGCATACTAACTTTTTTAGCCGAACACCTGAGAGTCTTACAACTTGGGGCTAGATACATGCTAACTGCTAGCATGCTAACTTTTTTTTGGCTTTTTTCAGTCGAACACCTCAGTCTTATAACTTGGTACACAGTAAATGTCAGTATGCTAACTTTTTTTTTTTTACCCAATTTTGCAGCGAACCCTTCAGAGTCATATGAATTGGTGCTTGACACATGCTTACTGTTATCATTGATTGATTGATTGAGACTTTTATTAGTAGGTTGCACAGTGAAGTACATATTCTGTACAATTGACCACTAAATGGTAACACCCGAATAAGTTTTTCAACTTGTTTAAGTCGGGGTCCACTTAAATTGATAATGCATGCAAACAGTGTGCAAACTTTAAGCTTCATATACATTGGTGTTTGGCACATGTTTAATGATAGCATGCTAACGTTTTTTAGCCAATTTTGCAGCCAAACATATCGTAGTCATATGACTTGGTGCTTGACATATGCTAACTGTTAGCATGCTAACATTAGCATTCTAGCATACTAACTTTTTTGCCAATTTTTTAGCCGAACACCTCAGTCATATATATTTTGGTATTTGATACATGCGTTTCAGCGGCCTTCACACTTCAGTATTCCCACACAATTTCTCCCATAATTGCATAGTTTAGTTATTTGTGTAATTTTCTAATACAGGATGTTTTAATTTCGTTTTTCAAATGTGTCGCAGGCCAATTATAAATTTTAAAAAAAAGCTGCAGGCCGCACTTTGGACACCTCTGGTCTATCTCTGACCACATCGAGTTTTGATGTGGGGTCATTTTTTTTAAAGCATATTCTAGGTATTTTAAATACAAAAATGACAAATTACCTACAATTTCAATACTGCAATAGTATTAAATGAGACCAAAACAGTCAGCGCTCGCTGTTCAGTATTGTGGCCTATGATTAGGGATGATGTTCGTTAAGAAATTATCGATGTTGATGCCATTATCAAATCCTCTTATCAAACCGATTCCTTATCGAATCCAGATAGGTTGTTGTGTGTGCACTGAGTTTCACTTTCAACATCCCGGTGAAGCACACTGTGGAGAAGAAAGGGACAAGCATGGTAGCGAATCGATACGCACAACGGGGCAAGAGAAGTCTGCTTTTACTGTTGTGCTAGCTTGCTATGCTAATGGATAGAAACTGCCACCTATGGTGATTTTCAAGGGGAAGACCCTGCCGAAAGAAAATTTTCCACCTGGAGTCATCATTAAGGCATGACGAAGGAACTCCAACCGCTGGAAATGGGTGCAAACAGGACATTCAAAGTGAAGTTGTGAGCGTCATGGGAGCAATGGATGACAGACGAACACAGCTTCACGAAAACTGGGAGGCAGCGTCGGGCGAGTTACGCCACAATTTGTGAATGGATCGTGGATGCTTGAGCTAACGGGTCTGCTTGCACTGTTGTTCGAGCTTTTGCAAAAGCCGGCATCTTTTCCGAGGAGCCCCACGGCAACGAGACTGACTTTGAAAATGAGGAGAGGGAATCTGGCGTGTTTGATGGAGAACTTGCCCAGCTGTTCATTTCGGACACAGAAGATGAGGACTTTGATGGATTTGTGGATGAGGATTGATCAAAAAAATAATGTGAGTACATTGATAAATACTTCAATAAAGTACAACCAAACTCAGCTTTGCTCCTGCTGCCTTTTTAAAACAGCGTCCATGCATGCTAGCGTATGTTTAACCATGCTTATGCCCAAAAATACGCTGTGCCTTATTTATGCATTAAATACAGAAATAACACCCGTAACTGACACGGCGCCTTTTAATATGGTGCGCCCTATGATCGCGAAAATACGGTATAGTGGCTTCGATAATGGGAACCGGTTCTCAAAAAGGGATTCAAATCCATGGAATCGGTTCTTTTCTTATCGCAGCATCGGGAGAACCGGTTTTCGAACATCATCCCTACCTATGATTGGCTGAACCTCAGGCAGTATTGCTACATTAAATTAAAGAAGTGTGAAGGTGACTACGTGGGTGTCATTTCATGTCTGGATGGCTCTAATAATGTTAAAATGTTATTTAGAATATCAGAAACAGGTTTTGTTATGCTCTGGCTCTGAAAATATTAGATTTATGATTCATACTTTGAAGAAATTAATTTGAACTGTTCATGTATCCACACGTACAGGACACTTCATTAGGTACACCATCAGAGGTGTTTATTTTACTATACTGTCTCATAGTGATGCATTCTAAACGTGTAGGACTACTAGACTAGTCTTTTTTTTAAACCAGCAGTGTCCAAAATGCGGCCCGATGGTCGTCTGCGACCTGCAACTAATTTTTTTAAAGGCCTACAACACATTATAAAAATACTATTTATAAACAGGTGAAATGTAACGAGAAAAAGTTGCAATGTTGCCTCTAATAACACAAAGCTGCCGTGCAGGCTGGGTTTTTTTGTCATTGCTCAAAAAATTTTACTCAAAATCAATGTTATTAATTATTGAACTATTCAAGGGTCCAATTACTACACATCAAATATTACACTTTTAAATATTTTGTGTGTGTTTGCCATATAAAAAAGTTTTCTTTGACAAAATGGACAAAACAAAAACAAATATATAATCGAATAGATCTGAAGTAGGGCTGGGCGATATATCGCGGGTTTGTCTCTGTGCGATATAGAAAATGACTATATCGTGATATTCGAGTATACTTTCTCACGCAGTTGCTTTTAGCTGCAGGCATTACACTAAAGGCTCTTCTCACTCTTTCTAGTCTCTCCTTCTCAGAGACAAACAAGCGCACCTTCTTACATACGTCACATACGTATACGCCCTCACTGAGCAGAGCGGTAGCAGCATGGCTAAAGTTAGCTGTGGTGCGAGTGGTAATACGAGAGAAAGAAGGTGCGAATCTGGTAACAAATGAAGGAAGAATTAATTCTTAAGAAAAACAGCAGGGGGTCCATCGTCTGGCGGTGGTTTGGCTTTAAGTGGGAATATGTCGAACAGACAACCGTAATTTGTCAAGTGTGGGGCGAAAGCGTTGCTACAAAAAGTAGAATTACTGCTAAAATGTAGCATCATTTGAAAAGTCACCCGCTAGAGAATGAACAGTGTTTGAAACTCCGCACGTCAACATCTCCATTCGGTGCCACACCAACAAAATGCCGAGGCAACCATTTCCACATCAACACCGTATGAAAAAAATTGTCCACGACATAAGGAGATAACGTCCGCCGGAACCTACCACATAGAGAAGGACGTACACAATTGATTTCCTATTATGCAGCTCATTTTTATTTGACAGTTATTGAAATATCTTGTGTGACATCATGCACAAAAGTGCACTTTATTTGTTTTAAACTATTGTAGTGGCGTTCTGTACAAAAAGTGCACTTTAATTTAGTGTTGTTTTGATTTGTCATCTTGAGGACATTATGCACAAAAGTGCACTAATAGCTTGTTTGAAAATGTCTCTGACAATCTTGCACGTTCTGTTTTGAAATGACATGAATGTTTGTGCCACTGCTTAATAACTGTTTAATAAATACAGTTTTGGTCAATTGACTTAGTTGTGATTTCCCTCTCTGCATGAAAGTTTAAAATGAGCATATATTAATGCAGTATGAACAAGAATGTTTTAATGTAGACACATAGAATCATCATACTGGTGTGATTATATGCATCAAGTGTTCATTCAAGGCTAAGACAAAATATCGAGATATATATCGTGTATCGCGATATGGCCTAAAAATATCGAGATATTAAAAAAAGGCCATATCGCCCAGCCCTAATCTGAAGTTGATCTAAAGATGTAATTGTTGAAAGTAAACACAATGTATGACTTATTTTCAAACACTTTTTGGATCCCCTGCGAATTTTAGCGGGATTTTTTTTTTTGTTTGTTTTCATTGCTCATTTAATAATGAATCAAAATTAATGGTGTTACGAATTATTCCAATTAGTTTACATCAAAGATTCCATTTTGAAAATGTTGGGGGGATAATATTGGACATTTTGCCTTTTTGCCGTAAAAACATTTTTCTTTGACAAAAGGGCATAAAACAAAACAAAAAAAATTAAACTTTATATCAACTGATAGAACTGAAGTTGATCTAGAAATGTAAGCGTTGATAAATATTAATGTAAAAAATATTTTTTATATTTTTTTACCATTTTTATGACAGACTATTTTAAATTTGAGGGGAGCACTAAAGGTTTAAAAAAATCTATTTATTGTACTGGTTTTAAACATGAAAAATATCAAAATGGCCCCCACATGCTTTAATTCTTCAGTGGAAAAAGTTTGGACACCCACTGGTCTAAGCAAAAACATTACAACGGTTTGCTGAAATAAAAGCGCCGCTTCTTGTTACTCCTTTTCCAACATGCAAGTGTAAACATGTGACCTTCCTTAATGGAACTTGTTAAAGAAGTCCAAAACAAATACAACTAATTATCTTTACAAAAGCACAATTTTTTATACATTGTGCTTTTTGTGCAAGTGTTGCTGTTCATAGGTGCCAGTTAGCATCTTTACGTCGCACGGCCGCGGGACATAAAACGAGTATGTGGCCGTCGTCCGGCAGTAGAGAGAGACAATCACCTCATGAACCCCAGGAAAGAGATGAGGGCCAAGCTGACCACCCAGCCGGCTGTGGCGAAGGCTTTGGGCATGGTGAGCGCTCCCGTTCCCACGATCAGGTTGAACATGTACACCAGCCCCACCTTGCAGGAACAACAACATGTATTGATTATTATGTTGATGCTGGTAAACAAGCACTCAGGAAGCATCTTATCATACAGACTGGGAGCTTCAATCATTCAACAGTTTGGAGCCGCAGACTCATCGGATATGCTTCAGCATTTTAGCTTCCTGTTTCATTGTCTCAAACAGGCGCATCTGCAAGCTTTACTATCCCCTAAGAACATGAGACAATCAGCACACTGGAACACGACAAAGAGCCTCTAGCTTATGAAAAACTAATAAAGACCCAATATATGAAACCATATGTAGAACAGCTATACAAATACATTCCAGCAAATAATAGGTACAGTATGTGTGTCACTCAGAGTGTCTCACGCAATCTGAATAGCGACAAGACTGCAATCTGAATAGCGACAAGACTGCTGTATTCACAGTTCAACCGCAATAAAAAAAAATTTAAAAAAGTTCTACTGCATAAAAAAAAAAAATACAAATAGACAATAAAAAAAAGTTCAGATTTCAACTGCATAAAAATATAGAAAATTAAAAAAGTTCAGAGTTCAACTGCAGTAAAAAAAGAAAAAGTTCATAGAAGTTCAAAGAAATAATAATGTAAAAGAAAACAAGTTAAGAATTCAACTGCTTTAAAAAATATATTTTAAAAATAAAAGTTCAAAAGTCAACTGTATAAAAAAAATAAATAGAAAAAGTTCAGAGTTCAACAGCTAAAAAAAGACTTTAGAATTCAACTGCATAAATAATGGAAAATAAAAAAGTTCAACTGCATAAAAAAATACAAATACAAAATAAAATAAAGTTCAGAGTTCAACAGCAAAAAATAAATAAAAAGTTCAAATAAAAAGTTTAGAGTTCAACAGGGACAAGCGGTAGAAAATGGATGCATGGATGGAGTTCAACAGCATAAAAAAGTTCAGAATTCAACTGCATTAAAATTTTAAATAAACAAGTTCAGAGATCAACTGCATAAAATACAAATAAATAAAAATAAAAACAAAGTTCAGAATTCAACGGCATTAAAAAATAAAAATAAATACAGTTCAGCGATCAAGTGTGTAAAAAAATGAAAATTGAAAAGAAAAAAAGTTCTGAATTCAGCTGCATTAAAAAAAAAGTGTGTTGGCGTCGTTTTCATCACCACTACAGATCAATACAACCAATGACGTGCAACTCATATCCTTGTTTATTACAAAAGTACACGCGCCACAAATCTCTGACATTTTCCAAGTTTACACTCAAAAAAACTCCCCTGCAAAACATTTAAAAAGGTGACTAAAATGTTAATTGGGATCCCTATTATAATATACTGCAAGTAATTCATTTATCTGCGAGTCTGCCAAACATCTTTTCAACTGATCGATTCGCACACTGATTTTTTTGTGACCCACCGATTTCCTAATCACTTGTGATGACTGAAGTCCAGTTACAGCAGTCATGTTTACTTAAATTGTCCCTTACTTCCAATGCTAATTTCATTAATTTAATCAACTAAACATACGCTGTAACTGTGCTTTATGTTTCAGTCACTGTATATTTAAACAACTTACAGCACATTTGTTCATTCTGGGCTATCAATTTGATTTTTCTATGCATATTTTGTGAGCCAAATATAAAAATTTAAAAAAGGGAACTGAACATTTTTTAAATTTTGCCTGTCATTCTCAATCCTTTGGAGGACAAGAACACCAAAGTTTTTTTTAGTTTTTTTTTTTTAAAGGTATTCGAAGTCGTAAAATACAGCAAGGGCGAGGTGGCTAACAATGCAGCTAACTGGAGTACACTATTGCATCCATAAAGCCCTCTAACAAAACATCCTAAAAGCACCAACAATACTCCATCTACATCTTGTGACCTGAATATTAATCAAGTATTATCAATATCAATAGACAAACTATTTTTAGTGGCGCCGTGATCACAGAGAGCTAACTAGCTTATGTTGCTATATAGACTTATTGAGGTGCTGCATCACCTCTGAGTTAGTGAAAGTTAATTTCTAGATTACAAATAATGCCTCTCACCTGGATAGTCGAAGGTTGTGTCAACTTTGACATCCAATTTAGACCCAGCGAAAAACACGAAAAGACGCGTGTTAGTTCCTTTTTTTTTTTTTTTACCTGCGTGAGGATTATGATTAATTCTTCATCCAAACCAGTGGTCCCACGGACCGGGGGGGAAGATGTGTTTGTTTTTTTTTTGTCATAAAGAAATACAATCATGTGTGCTTACGGACTGTATCCCTGCAGACTGTATTGATCTATATTGATACATAATGTAGGAACCAGAAATATTAATAACAGAAAGAAACAACCCTTTTGTGCGAATGAGTGTGAATGAGTGTAAATGGGGGAGGGAGGTTTTTTGGGTTGGTTCACTAATTGTAAGTGTGTGTATCTTGTGTTTTTTATGTTGATTCAATAAAAAATTAAAAAAAAGATTTTTATTTTTTTATTTCTTGTGCGGCCCGGTACCAATCAATCCACGGACCGGTACCGGGCCGCGGCTCGGTGGTTGGGCACCACTGATCTAAACGGAAGATAAACATCCCACCAGTCAGCATTCCAGTGAGCGCAGACATTGAACAGTAAGTGATTGTTTTATTATGTTCAGTTTCTATTTCTTGTTTAGCACTTAGCAATACTGCTACATGATGCTTAGTGTTTCACTAAAGCTGGATCTGTTTAGCAGTTTCTAAAACTTGTAGATCATCCTCCTTATATTCAGGCTAAAAAATATTAGTTTCTGATCATCATTTGTCCCAAAGTTGTCTCTCATTAAGTCTGCCATGATTAGTTGTGTTGTTGTTGAAGGAAAAGCCAACACTGTGATGCCTCTGTGAAATTAATACGCCGCCGTATGCTTAAAATGAGCAAAATAGGTCAATGTTACTACATTACATATAAAATAACAGTATGTACTGTATATAAAACATTGATTTGTGGTTTTTGAATGTTTTTAGAGCATTTTATAGGCGGAAAAGAGCGACTTCCGTTAACTGCACGGCTAGTTGACTTTTGCTAGCGTTTATTTACGTTTTAGAATGCATGTAAAAGAAAAACATATGTGTTCTTGTCTTACATAAGGATTATGAATGACAGACAACATTTTCCCCCAAAAAGTTCAGGCCCCCTTTCACATATTGACCACCATCTTGGGTTTTCATCGGTTCTTGTCCATTATTTTGAAAAACATTGGTCATGTGCTTCCTCAGTTTGACTAATTATTTACATTAATTAGATTGGTGGCGACTTGTCCAGGGTGTACCCCGCCTACCGCCCGAATGCAGCTGAGATAGGCTCCAGCACCCCCTGCGACCCCGAAAGGGATAAGCGGTAGATAATGGATGGATGGATGGATAGATTGGTGGATTCCTTTTGGCTGTTTTGTAGCACTTAATAAGTAATTGATTACAAATAATCAACAGCATTATAACATAATTAAGTCATGTTTTGTTTCTTTGTTTAGCAAGCTTTCAAACCTTTTTAAAATGTGGTAAATACAGTTATGCCACCTAAAATATCGACCCCTATCGACCTAGTATTAAGAGGTTGACCAGAAATGTGTGCATTTTCACCGGTTTTAATAATCCATAACTTAATTACTCACTTAGAGGTGACAGAGCTTTACAGATTTAAAAGTGTCAACTGTTTTAACTGTTTGTGTGTTTATGATGATGAGGTGCTGAGGTGAGGGGGGGTTGAACCACATCTCTTCTGTTTTATTGACATTGATTTCCAGATAACTGGCTGTGCATGACTATGTGAAATGTTTGACTGTGTTATGATAGTCCAGGATGGATTGACTGTTGGAGAGGAGTGCAAGAATGGCTGTGTCATCTGAGTATTTTAAGTATATTGTGGTGGGTGAGAAGCTACGGTAGTCATTTTTGGTGATTTAACCCCCAATTCCAAGCCTTGATGCTGAGTGCCAAGCAGGGAGGTAATGGGTCCAATTGTTATAGTCTTTAAGAGGTTGACCTGAAATTTGTGCATTTTCACCGGTATTAATAATCCATAACTTTCTTAATATTTATCACAGGGAAATGATACTTATATCACTGGGGTCGTCTTTACGACACCTGCCTGATAGGTTTGATGCTAAACATAAAAATCTGACAAACAGTTCCACACCAAATAATTCAGTGTTACTCACAAATGGGGAGTAGGGCTCGCCTGTGTCTGTGATTCCACCCGCCATGACTGAAGGGACGTGTCTTCACCTGAGAGGACAATCACGCAATTAATTAGTTAACGTGACAATATTTCTGTATAAGTCATTTCTGGTTGTGGGGAAATAAACAGGCGTTTTTGACTGTTGTGAGTTCAATGAATGAACACAGCTCGTGTTCACATCACTAAGGTCTATTAAAAATGATGATTAGGTGTGATTGTGCACACCTTTGATTGACTTGAAAGGAAACATCTCACCTGGCCGCCTCACTTCTGTGTTTTGCTAGCTGGAGCAGCTAAGCTAGCAACATCCGCCGAGCTGTCAGTTGGATCCAATCCACCCGCGCCGGCCAACGAGCCGCATCCAAAAGCAGAACCTTGCCCCGTTGTAACATTAGATGGGGTTTTTTTTTTCGCTAAACAGCGGCACGGAAGTTCAAACTAAACCGAGCACTTCATGCAAACTAGCACTTTCTCATTGGCTAGCATGTGCTGTGGTCGTCACCCGTCCTGTTTCCGGTTTGAGATTTCAAAGTTGAATATTCCCGGTATGTTGATGAAAGATGCTTTCATTTTGAAGAGTGCCGAGGCGGTGTTTGTTGTTGTAAAAGTGAACTTTCCTGTTTGAACGTTTGCTCGGTTTGGTCATAACTCAATCCGCCGGGTGTTTAGATTAGAATTGTGATCATACGTCATGTGACTGTCATGTCACAATGACACATTAGTGTCAAGGACGCTCGTTGTCACTGTATAAAACACGTCTTCAAGTTGTAAAAAGGGGTTTTGTTTTGTTTATACCCGCCCTTCCGTGCTGCCCAAATAAACAAAACGGCTACTAACGTCACGCGCCTTATTTGGCATGACACGTAGACGTCACATGACACATTTTTAAATACTATTTTGTTTTGCAAGGAATCAATAACTATTACCAGTTATACGATAAGATGTAGATTATAAATTAATTTCCACAAATATTACTCTCTAGTTTGAATTTTTCCTCAGCTAAATAAATGTGTAGCATTTTAACAATATAGAAAAAAATACACAAATGAGTATGAATAAAATGCTTTAAAAATGACTATAAAAAGTATAAATTACACACACACAAAAAAAAAAATACATTATAAAAATGTGAGTACAAAATTATACTATCATCCCTGGTGTGTGCTTGCATTAACGACTACCCTTTAAAGTAATGAACACGAAAAATACAGTAAAAAAATTGAAATATGTAAAATTCCATCCATCAATCCATTTTCTACCGCTTGTCCATTTTGGGGTCGTGGGGGGTGCTGGAGCCTATCTCAGCTGCATTCGGGCGGAAGGCGGGGTACACCCTGGACAAGTTGCCACCTCATCACAGGGCCAACACAGATAGACAACATTCACACTCACATTCACACAATATGTAAAATTATGTATTTTTTTTAAAAAGTTAATCGAAATTGTGAATTTCCTTTAACTCAGACTCATTTTCTAGTCCAGTTGCCAGTCAAGTGGCACACGAGCGAAATTGCTGACGCTCGATTTGCAAGTCTACAAAAATTGGCTCCCAAACCAACGGCTCACAGCTGGGAATCACTTTAAAAAAGAGCAGTTCAAAAGACTTGATTTGTTCGCTAACATCACATCTCTGGTCGCACATGGCTTTATGGACGTGTAGAGACCGGAGCTAGCTTGGCTGTGATCTGCACATAAAAACTAAATAAAAGACTCAAACATTTACTGTAAATAAATGTACTTTTATTGCAACACTAAAATACAAAACACGTTTATCCAGAACACGTCGTCCTCCTGTCAGTTTGACACTAATTACAAATATCCAGTCTAACATATGTCTGAACATTATTCATAGAATCATCTTCATATTTAAATAATCGTTTTTTTTAAACAAACAGTACAATACAGAGTGAGACTGAGTGTGTCATGTTCTCAACCCCTGATTTTAGGATTGCTTTTAATCAAAAAAATCTTTTGGCACCCACTTAATATATACGACGGTCACAAAAATTCCAACGGTACATACGTAGCAGCAGAAATAAATTCCATCTATGATATTAACCACTGTTCTGTAGCAGCTCTGCTTTGGCTCGACAGCGCCTCCTTTGCCCACTTCCTGTGCGCTCGATCTCACTTCCTGCAGCACCAGCTTCATCAGGTCGCGCTCTGTGAGTTTCACGTCATCTGGGGGCGACAAGAGACAGATGGTCCAGTGAGTCTCAATGACTTTACTTCCCTTAGCAAAAGTCCTACCTGGCCATGATGAGAGCCTTAAACTTCGATACCAGATTACATTTAACGAGTCAAACTTGGATCCCACCTTTCTGCTGCTCTACTGCGACGGGAGTATTCATGCGTGAGTTGTCTGTCTTTGCGCATTTATTGTCCAGGTCGATGAGGAAGCTCATCAGCATGGCCTCCAGCACGCTGAAGCCCACCAGGGCAAAGACCCCAATGCAGTAGCTTGCTGTAATGTGAACACAATGAGTGTGAGGGGGCGTGAGAGGCAATTGTGTAATAAGAGTACATCTTGACATATACAGATAAATAAATAAACATTCACTTCAGGATGGGGTGTGAGAAATAATAGCATCTAACTTGACACATACGGATAGATAAATAAACATTCAATCAGGGGGCGCGTGAAAAAAAATCAGTCTCCTAAAATGTTTTAAGATCTAATGCAGTGCTTCTTAAATAGTACACGGGGCAGAGTGGAGGCGTGAGAGGCAATGGTGTAAAAGCATCCTTAGTGTTAATTTTTAAAAAAAAAAAGATTAACACATACAGATATATTAACACATACAGATAAAAGATGAATGAAGATCAACTTCAGGGGAGGTGTGAAAAAAATTGTCCCATAGGGCAGTGGTCCCCAACCTTTTTTGCACCACGGACCAGTTTAATGTCGGCATTATTTTCAGGGACCGGATTCCCACTTGTGAAAAATACAACTCACTATAACGCTGAATTAGTGGGAGCCCTGGGCTTGTTTCTTTACAATGAGATGCTGATGGAAATCAGTCTTTGGCTACAATCTGTCACATTTATATTTAATATGTTCATTAATGTGCATTGTATCCATCCATACTTGCCAACCTTGAGACCTCTGAATTCGAGATGGGGGGCGGGGTTGAGGTGGGCGGGGTTAGGGGGCGCGGGGTTTGGTGGTACCGGGGGGGGGGCCCTGTATATTGTAGCGTCCCGGAAGAGTTAGTGCTGCAAGGGATTCTGGGTATTTGTTCTGCTGTGTTTATGTTGTGTTACAGTGTGGATGTTCTCCTGAAATGTGTTTGTCATTTGTGTTTGGTGTGGGTTCAGTGTGGAGCATATTTGTAAGTGTTAAAGTTGTTTATACGGCCACCCTCAGTGTGACCTGTATGGCTTTTGATCAAGTATGCCTTGCAGTCATTTATGTGTGCGTACAAACCGCATATATTATGTGACTGGGTTCGGCACGTTGTTTGAATGGAGGAAAAGCGAACGCGACGACAGGTTGTAGAGGACGTTTAAGAGTGTGTCTTTAAGGCACGCCCCCAATATTGTTGTCCGGGTGGAAATCTGGAGAAATTCGGGAGAATGGTTGCCTCGGGAGATTTTCGGGAGGGGCACTGAAATTCCTGAGTCTCCAGGGAAAATCGGGAGGGTTGGCAAGTATGATTGTATCATGTAACAAAGTTATAACAAATGGCAACTTCCTATGAGTTTTATTGTACATCTATAAACAAGCTCATTGGTGTGTCTAGTGCACAGGTGTCAAACTCAAGGCCCGCGGGCCAGATCTGGCCCTCCACATCATTTTATATGGCCCGCAAAACCTTGGAAATAATGTGTCAATAAAATACCTTATATTTTCTTTTTTTACTTTCTTATTTTCTTACTAAAGGTATTAGGATTTTTTTGTAGTTTGACAGGGAAAAAAATAGTGTCCAATGTTGCAACAAATATCATTATCTAACTTTGTTGGTCAAAATCCAAATAAATACTTAAATATCTGCTTAACTTATAGGTTCGAAGCAAGTTATCCATCAAATTGTACACTATAAATATGACCAATAGATTTTACTGTACAATTTAGGGAGTTTTTTTTACAGCATATTACTGTAAGTTGAAGGAAAAAAAAGACCAATGTTTGTTTTTTACAGTAAAATTCTGTCGACTGAGGTGTCAATTTTTTGTTGTTTTAAATCCATGGTTGATGATTTTATGGTACGACATTTTATTATGCTAAAAAACTGGCAGCTGAGTTGTCAAAATACAACTAAACAGCGGTACTGTATTTCTATTTATAGTAATATGTTGTGATAATAAAAATTAAAATAACACCATATATTTTACAGTAAAAGTCTGGCAACTAAGCTACCAGTTTTTTTTCTGTAAAAAACTGGTCAAATCCACAGATTTTTTTTTACTCTTAACGTAATTTTTTTTTAAATATTTAAATTCATAGGCAAATTCATTAATTATTTACTGTTACAAGCAGCCCTCTTATGGCAGCCATGACTGCGCTGTGGTACTCAATGAAAACAAGTTTGACACCCTTGGTCGAGTGGGACAGGCCAAAGTTAAGTCGGAGAAAATGCAGTCCTTTATAAATTATTTAATGTTTCTCTCCGGCCCGGTAGAAAATGCTTCACGGACCGGTACCAGTCCCCGGACCAGTGGTTGGGGACCACTGCCTTAGGGGGTCGTGGTCGTTTAATGCAGTGCTTCTTAAATAGCAGGGCAGGCGGAAAGGGGGCGTGAGAGGCAATAATAATAATAATACATTTTATTTATAAGGCGCCTTTCTGGGCACTCAAGGACACCGTACAAAATCAAAACAATAAAATCTAATTGGATAAAAAACAACAACAACAACAAAGATAGAGAAGAAAAGATGATTACAATGAATAAGCAGTCAGGAATAGGTGTGTAATGGCGTAACATCATAATTAGTGTTACTAACCTGTCTACACTAAGCCGGATAACTCATTAAACAAATAATTATTTAGCCTAAGCCCCGTTTCGGCCACACAAAATCATCGTTTAAGGTCCCCCTCCTTGGATAATTTTTACACAGGTAAGTGCGCCGTGTATTTCTTGAATCTCTGGCTCTTAGCTTTGTATGGACTCATTGATCGTTTACAAACTGAGTTCGGAGAGGAAGTGACGCCAGAAAGGCCGCGCCCTACACAGGAAGTGATGTCAGAAAGAACGCGCCACAGCCAGCTTCATAATAAAGCGGTTTCGTAACTCGGAGCTAACACTGGAAATATGGAGGCGAGTCATCCAGACATAAATAAATATAAATAATAAATGCCCGTGTTTCTCCTTCCGTCTGTACAGACGCTTGTGGAAATCACACATGAATACTTTAAGAGAAAGCGATTGCAGCTATTTGGGCTACAACACATCTCAGATAGCAATAGAACTTTCGAAAGTCCAGGTCAGCTGTGATTCTACGTACCAAAAAACTTTGTCCATTTGTCGAAGAAGAGACAACGAGAATGCGGGCTTCTGTGGATGTGATAAAAAAGATAGCATGTGCTTTGTATCACCTGGCCGTCGAGGGAAGACTACAGAAAACATTGAATGCATTTGGACTGGCAAAGCAGACTATCAGTTATTGTCCGCCATGTATGTCGCGGACTCAACGTCTAGGTCCAGAGTATATTAAGTCACCAAAAAGGAATGGACAATGAAGGTGAAGGCAAAAGAGTGAGGAGTGTCCTGACCAGATATCTAGATCCTAGATTGATTGATGTAAAATGTTCTTTATCACATTGTTTACGTGTCTAGTAAAGATTTGATTAATTTATAATGGCTCAGGTGTGATTCACTACAATAGGGCACCACAGCAGACTGGATTCCAGTTAATTTAAATACCACAACACTGGAAATTGTTCATCCAGCCATCCATTTTCTACCGCTTGTCCCTTATGGGGTCGCGGGGGGAGCTGGAGCCTATCTCAGCTGCATTCGGGCGGAAGGCGGGGTACACCCTGGACAAGTCGCCACCTCATCACAGGGCCAACACAGATAGACAGACAACATTCACACTCACATTCACACACTAGGGACAATTTTAGTGTTGCCAATCAACCTATCCCCAGGTGCATGTTTTTCGAGGTGGGAGGAAGCCGGAGTACCCGGAGGGAACCCTTGCAGTGACGGGGAGAACATGCAAACTCCACACAGAAATATCCCGAGCCCGGGATTAAACTCAGGACTACTCAGGACCTTCGTATTGTGAGGCACATCCACTAACCCAGGGGTGGGCAATTAATTTTTACCGGGGGCCGCATGAGCAACCCGAGCACTGCTGGAGGGCCACATCGACAATATTTCAATTAAATTTTGCTCAATATTATTTTTGATATATACCGTAAGATACATAATAATTATAATAATAATAATTAATAATAATAGTAATACTTCAACATAGTGTGTGTAACAGCATTCCATGACTAATATAAATAAATTAACATTAATAATAAATGACAGTAAAATAAGCACACGTATGACTGAGGAGTCATAGTGTAACTTTGTGTGGTGTTTGAATTGTCCGACTTTTTGTTGGCCATAAACGCACCAGTGGTTTAGTGCTATGCGTGTTGGTGACAGATGACAAGTTGGTTTTGGCCTGGTTTGTACGGCAGAAAATGACTAGTTTTTCGAGACAGAAGTGTTTTACTTATGTTTTTGGTGTGGTTATGTCCGAATATAAACAGTTTTGCTCAATAAAGTGATCGATATAATTCCTGGCCTCGAAGCATCTGGATAGACGTTACAATAATTGAACGGTGTTCAATTGAACGGTGTTGACGAACACCGTTAGGGCCGCTTGTTGTCACTGTCACTCAAAGTTGCATTGCAAAATTACATAGAATAAATATGTTTATTTTGTTTAGAATTCAGATGGGATTTGATTTGGTGCGGGGCATATATTTGCTGCGCGCAGCAGATGCTTGAGCAGTGCGCAATTGCGCAGGCACGCACCTTAGAAGGAACGTTGCATGGCAGTCCATGTCTTGTTGGAAACACGCCATTCTTCATCAACTTTTCTCTTTTTAGCGTCTCGGGTGTAAACCGTGCATCACTTGTCGCTGCATGTGCACCTTCACTCGCAGGTTACACACGGACACACGCCCATAAATAATACTTTTCAAAATAAAAGCAGCACAGTTGTATTGCGCGCACGACATAGATGTTTTTTCAACTTTATTTTGTAATTAATGATTGCAGCTGTTCACATTCACTCACAATCACGCACACGCATACGTCCACACGGAAGTAATACAAATAACGATTTTCAAAACAAAAGCAGCACTGTTGTATTGCACACTCGACATAGATAATTTTTAAAATGTATTTTGTAATTTATAATTGGCCTCACGCGGGCCGGACAGGGACGCACAAAGGGCCGGATGCGGCCCACGGGCCGCAGAATGCCCAGGTCTGCACTAACCCCTGTTCCACCGTACTGCCCAGATAAGGTAAATTTAAGAACTTACACACAAAGCAACACTGGAGGTGACTATGACGTGCGCATTTTCCATACATGCGTACTAGGTCACGTTGCGCCAGCGGACAGAGGGGTGGGGGGCTTAAACGACCATTGTGTGTGTGTGTGTGTGTGTGTGTGTGTGTGTGTGTGTGTGTGTGTGTGTGTGTGTGTGTGTGTGTGTGTGTGTGTGTGTGTGTGTGGACAAGGATAAGGTTAGGTGGGATTTACCTAAGGGGCCTAAATTACTATCTTGACACATACAGAAAAAAAAAATTTACTTGGAGGGCGTGAAAATAATTATGTTCCTTGGGGGGGTATGAGAGAAAATAATTGAGAACCACCGCGCTAAGAGCACCCACAGGTGTGACTTCCTCACCAATGAGTGGCAAGTTCTCCTCAGTGGAGGGCAGCATTTCCTTCAGAATGAGCAGCAGGACAGAGATGGACAGCAGCACTGTGATTTTGAAGCTCATCTTCTCGCCCCGGGCCTCGTTGATGAAGAAGGACGCCAAGTCCAGCAAGAGCAGGCACAGGATGGGTACGATGAAGATGATGACGTACAGCATGGGCTTCCTGGCGATTCTCACCTGCGCGGAACATCCACACGTCGCTGAAGCACCTCACGCAGGTGTGCTTCTCAACCTTTTGCTCACCTGGAAAACAAGTATGTGTCGGTTTGAGTATTGAGTCCCGTTCTGCTCAGCTTCCACGGCCTTCAGCGTCCACTCTCCCTTAGTCACCAGCTGCTGCTCGGACACGTCAGTGATGAAGTCGTCGGCGCGGAGCGTCAACAGGGTTAGAGTTTTTTCTGTGCAGATGAGAGGAGCACCTGTCAGAGCCGCCTATTAGTCACCTGCAAAAGTCTAGAAGGAGAGCGCTCCGTTACGGTCGTAGTTCATGGAATGAAAAGAGAGATTGCAGTTCTGCTTGTCGAAGGGGAAGGAGTAAAGATTGAGGGTGCAGGTGGAGGTGAGCCGCTGCCGAGTGTAGATTTGCATCAAGCCGTTGAAATGCAAGGTCACGTAGGGACTCACTTTCATGCTTCCCGAGTCCGAGGCGCTGGGGACACAAGAACACTTCAGTTTCACTTTAGACAAACATTGTTCAAAATTAGGGCTGTCAAATGATTTTTTAAAATCCAGATTAATCACATTTTGGAATTTAGATTAATTGGCAATTAATCACAGGTGAGTACTCGTTTTAATAATTAAAACCTGCTAAAGGGAAAGAAAAAAAAATTGTATACAAACGCAATTTTATTGTTAAAATGTCCTTCACATGGCACATGTCAGTAAACAGTGGGCTTACTTTTTAAAATAATTTTACAACCATTTAGCCCAGATGTATATCACTTGGTATGTGACACTAATGCTAGCATTATAAAGCTAGCACATGACTGGGTAAGAAGAAATACCAAATTTGTTGGTGTAGTCATACAAACCCCGTTTCCATATGAGTTGGGAAATTGTGTTAGATGTAAATATAAACGGAATACAATGATTTGCAAATCCTTTTCAACCCATATTCAATTGAATGCACTACAAAGACAAGATATTTGATGTTCAAACTCATAAACTTTATTTATTTTTTGCAAATAATAATTAACTTAGAATTTCATGGCTGCAACACGTGCTAAAGTAGTTGGGAAAGGGCATGTTCACCACTGTGTTACATGGCCTTTCCTTTTAACGAACACTCAGTAAACGTTTGGGAACTGAGGAGACACATTTTTTAAGCTTCTCAGGTGGAATTCTTTCCCATTCTTGCTTGATGTACAGCTTAAGTTGTTCAACAGTCCGGGGGTCTCCGTTGTGGTATTTTAGGCTTCATAATGCGCCACACATTTTCAATGGGAGACAGGTCTGGACTACAGGCAGGCCAGTCTAGTACCCGCACTCTTTTACTATGAAGCCACGTTGATGTAACACGTGGCTTGGCATTGTCTTTCTAAAATAAGCAGGGGCGTCCATGGTAACGTTGCTTGGATGGCAACATATGTTGCTCCAAAACATGTATGTACCTTTCAGCATTAATGGCGCCTTCACAGATGTGTAAGTTACCCATGTCTTGGGTGCTAATACACCCCAATACCATCACAGATGCTGGCTTTTCAACTTTGCACCTATAACAATCCAGATGGTTCTTTTCCTCTTTGGTCCGGAGGACACGACGTCCACAGTTTCCAAAAACAATTTGAAATGTGCACTCGTCAGACCACAGAACACTTTTCCGCTTTGTATCAGTCCATCTTAGATGAGCTCAGGCCCAGCGAAGCCGACGGCGTTTCTGGGTGTTGTTGATAAACGGTTTTCGCCTTGCATAGGAATTTAGGGATTTCACCATCTACGGTCCGTAATATCATCAAAGGGTTCAGAGAATCTGGAGAAATCACTGCACGTAAGCAGCTAAGCCAGTGACCTTCGATCCCTCAGGCTGTACTGCATCAACAAGCGACATCAGTGTGTAAAGGATATCACCACATGGGCTCAGGAACACTTCAGAAACCCACTGTCAGTAACTACAGTTGGTCGCTACATCTGTAAGTGCAAGTTAAAACTCTCCTATGCAAAGCGAAAACCGTTTATCAACAACACCCAGAAACGCCGTCGGCTTCGCTGGGCCTCAGCTCATCTAAGATGGACTGATACAAAGTGGAAAAGTGTTCTGTGGTCTGACGAGTCCACATTTCAAATTGTTTTTGGAAACTGTGGACGTCGTGTCCTCCGGACCAAAGAGGAAAAGAACCATCCGGATTGTTATAGGCGCAAAGTTGAAAAGCCAGCATCTGTGATGGTATGGGGGTGTATTAGTGTCCAAGACATGGGTAACTTACACATCTGTGAAGGCGCCATTAATGCTGAAAGGTACATACAGGTTTTGGAGCAACATATGTTGCCATCCAAGCAACGTTACCATGGACGCCCCTGCTTATTTCAGCAAGACAATGCCAAGCCATCAACGTGGCTTCATAGTAAAAGAGTGCGGGTACTAGACTGGCCTGCCTGTAGTCCAGACCTGTCTCCCATTGAAAATGTGTGGCGCATTTTGAAGCCTAACATACCACAACAGAGACCCCCGGACTGTTGAACAACTTAAGCTGTACATCAAGCAAGAATGGGAAAGAATTCCACCTGAGAAGCTTAAAAAATGTGTCTCCTCAGTTCCCAAACGTTTACTGAGTGTTCGTTAAAAGGAAAGGCCATGTAACACAGTGGTGAACATGCCCTTTTCCAACTACTTTGGCACGTGTTGCAGCCATGAAATTCTAAGTTAGTTATTATTTGCAAAAAAAAAAAAGTTTATGAGTTTGAACATCCAATATCTTGTCTTTGTAGTGCATTCAATTGAATATGGGTTGAAAAGGATTTGCAAATCATTGTATTCCGTTTATATTTACATCTAACACAATTTCCCAACTCATATGGAAACGGGGTTTGTAAAAAAAACGATAGCATGCTAACGTTCTCGCACGTAAAAAGTGTAATACTAACTGGAAAAGTCAGCATGCTAATGTTAGAACACTACCATGCTGACGTTAAGAAGCTTGCACATGACTGGGTAAGAAATACCAAATTGTAGTAATTGTTGGTGTAGACATAGAAAGTCGCAAGAAAGCTAGCATAAAATGTTAGCATGCTGATATAAGAGACGCTAACTAAAAAAATGTTAGCATGCTAACGTTCTCGCACGTAAAAAGTGTAATATTAACAAACATGACACTATTGTAGTAGAATTGTAGTAGTACTGTAGTAGTATCGTAGTAACAATAATTGGTTGTTTCCAGGCAATATTCAATCCAATTCTAATCAGTTGGAATAATCTTTAAGTTCAACAGGATTTTCAGAATAAGACTCACTCCTCTTCGATGATGACGTCCGGGATCCAGAGCATGGATTTGGGAACAGTCAGCCTTTTTATCCCACAAAACTGGACTGGGTCCCAAGTGAGATATTCGTTGTTCCACACCTGTGAAAAAGATAGTTGTGTTAAAAAGACAACACTAGTGAGCTAGTTCTCCATCAGTTAAGCATCTTCTCACCGTTTGGATCCACACGTGGCTCGTCAAGGTTTGAGACTTTTCATCCTGCAGACGAGGAAAATCGATGAAAACATTTAAGAGATTAACTTTTTGACTTTATTATGGCATTTTTTTTGTATCTATTGCTACTTAGTCTTTATCATTTTGTATTTATGTTACCAAAATATAACATGTAAGAACAGGAAGTGAACAAAATTGTTAATGAATAAAGTAATCCCATTTCGTCCATTGATAACTCGTGATTAATCGCATTAATCACAGATAGAAATACACTATATTGCCAAAAGTATTTGTCCACCTGCCATGACTCACATATGAACTTGGAAGTGCCATCCCATTCCTAACCCATAGGGTTCAATATGATGTCGGTCCACCTTTTGCAGCTATTACAGCTTTAACACTTCTGGGAAGGCTGTCCACAAGGTTGCGGAGTGTTTATAGGAATTTTTGACCATTCTTCCAAAAGCGCATTGGTGAGGTCCCACACTGATGTTGGTCAAGAAGGCCTGGCTCTTAGTCTCCGTTCTAATTCATCCCAAAGCTGTTCTATCGGGTTCAGGTCAGGACTGTGTGCAGGCCAGTCAAGTTCATCCACACCAGACTGTCATCCATGTCTTTATGGACCTTGCTTTGTGCACTGGTGCACAGTCATGTTGGAAGAGGAAGGGGCCCGTTTAAAACTGTTCCCACAAGGTTGGGAGCATGGAATTGTCGAAAATGTTTTGGTATCCTGGAGCATTCAAAGTTCCTTTCCCAGGGAACTAAGGGGCCAAGCCCAACTCCTGAAAAACAACCCCACACCATAATTCCTCCACCAAATTTCACACTCGGCACAATGAAGTCCGAAATGTACGGTTCTCCTGGCAACCTCCAAACCCAGACTCGTCCATCAGATTGTCACGGCCCGGGCACATGCCAATGCGCATTCCTCAATGATCGCAGCAGGGCGCACCTCGGGACACGCCCACGGCCGCTCCTCTCCTGCACGCGTCACTCCACCGGCTGCAATCAATCTGAAATCAACGCACCTGTCGGTGATGATCTTCCTGTTCTTAAGCCTGTACAACCTGCCATCCCTCGCCGGAATATAGTTTCTCGATGGTGAACCTGTTTTCCTTCCGTTGCCCTGGATCTCGACCACCTCCCTCGTTCCTCGACTCCTCGCTCGCCCCCGGACTCTGACGTCTCTCTGCCCCACGGACCTCTCGCGGATCTCGGACCCCTTTTGCCTTGCCCTCTTTGGATTTGTCTGTTTCCTTATCCAACATCACGGTAATACACAACAGCTAACTACACACATAGTCTAACACCACTCACTCTTGGGTTTTGTCACACACTCCATTTCCTTAGTTTAGTTTGTATTGTTTTGTATTATTATTATATATATTAGCTATATATATAATAAATAATCTTAGAACTATACTGCTCCCTGGTGTCTGTTGCCGTCATCTCCCCTTAGTAAACATAAGACAGATTGCCAGATGGAATAGCGGGATTCATCACTCCAGAGAACGCGTCTCCATGTGCTTTACACCACTGCAATCTGACGCTTTGCATTTGGTAATGTATGGCTTCGATACAACTGCTCCGCCATGGAAACCCATTCAATGAAGCTCTCTGTGTACTGTATGTGGGCTAATTGGAAGGTCACAAGAAATTTGGAGCTCTGTAGCAACTGACTGTGCAGAAAGTCGGCGACCTCTTTGCAATATGCGCTTCAGCATCCGCTGACCCCTCTCTGTCAGTTTAGGTGGCCTACCACTTGGTGGCTGAGTTGCTGTTCCCAAACTCTTCCATTTTCTTATAATTAAAGCTGACAGTTGACTTTGGAATATTTAGGAGCGAGGAAATTTCACGACTAGATTTGTTGCACAGGTGGCATCGTATCACAGTTCCACGCTGGAAATCACTGAGCTCCTGAGAGCGGCCCATTCTTTCACAATGTTTGTAGAAACAGTCTCCATGCCTATGTGCTTGATTTTATACACCTGTGGCCGGGCCAAGTGATTGGGACACCTGATTCTCATAATTTGGATGGGTGGCCAAATACTTTTGGCAATATAGTGTATCTTTTATTTGTGACTGTCATCTACTGGTCACTTATCATTACGCCATGTACCAAATAAAATTGCTTCGAGGTCGTTAAGCACAACCAGAATAATTCCGTACATTAGGCGCACTATTGATTTTTGAGAAAAAGAAAGAATGCGCCTTATAGTCCAAAAAATACGGTACATTGTTTCTGGAAAAAGTTGCTTCACTATACAAAGTATTCTATTTACGAACTATGTTCAAGAACCAATTAAGTTCGTAAATCAAGGTTTCACTGTATAATAAACAGTGTTGGGTTAGTTACTGAAAACCAGTAACTAGTTACAGTTACTAGTTACTTTATCCCAAAAGTAACTCAGTTACTAACTCAGTTACTTACACCAAAAAGTAATGCGTTACTGTGAAAAGTAACTATTTAGTTACTTCTTTTTTTCCTTCTTTTTTTAAAGCTCCCATTAATGCCCTTTTAGCCTTCATTTCAGTACTGTTATTACACTGGAGAATAATATAATCTGTTGATCAACTTGACATGCATTTGCATCACTGAACTCTGCTAAGCAATGTGGTCTACATACAACACACAAAGACAAAGATATGTTTCAAAGGGCCAACTTATTTCAGGCCAGAACAAATTGACAAAACTATTTTAAATAGCTGCAACATAACATACATAAGTAACAAACAGCATAATAACAACATAGCTGTAAACCAAATAAGTACTTTAACTTTATTTTTACATACAAAAGCCTAACCAGGCGTTTTTTCTCTCAAGGAATTCTGAAATAAAATCATGTCTGAAGCCCAGAACACTCTACACCAGGGGTCACCAACCTTTTTGAAACCAAGGGCTACTTCTTGGGTACTGATTAATGCAAAGGGCTACCAGTTAGATACACACTTAAATAAATTGCCAGAAGTAGCCAATTTGCTCAATTTACCTTTAACTCTGTTATTATTAATAATTAATTATATTTATCTTTGTGGAAACATTGATCATCTTAATGATTTCTCACAATAAATATATATAGAAACAAATAAATATCAATATGCAACACTTTATTTTTATATTTTCTCTAAGTGCACATTTTTCAAATTGAACATTTTCAAATGATCACTTCTAAGACGGTCTTGTGATATCACAGTATCCCATTTTAACTAGCTAGCCACTAACATTTTTTAACAAATCATGAATTACTTTGCACCATGTTTGTACAAATAATAACTCATGTAAAATACAAAAGTAAACTCTCAAATTTTTAAATCATGTCACACTTTGAACTGGACACCAAATCTGTTATCTGTTTCTTTGTCAGTTAGTGGGAAGCCTGGCATTGCATGCTGTTAACTAGTGTGTTGTACTCTGGTGTGTAACTTGACACTGCAACTCTGAGTGAGTCTTGCAGATGCGCATCAGTGAGGCGTGTTCTGTGTTTGTTCTTGATGAAGTTCATGTCAGAAAAGGCTGATTCACAAAGATAAGATTTTTCCTCATTGTTTGCGGAACCTTCTTAATCTTTTGGACATATTTTCACAGCAATCTGGCCTTAAGCTTAATTATGATAAATGTAAAATGTTAGGGATCGGAAATCTAAAGGGAACGTCCTTTCGAATGGAATGCAAAGTGCCTGTTTTGTGGACAGATGGACCAGTTAACATACTTGGTGTTGTTGTCCCAGAAAATCTGGAAGATTTAGGCTCAGTAAATTATGATAATCGACTAAGAAAGCTGGACAAAATTATGCAATTATGGAAAGGGAAATCCCTAACCTTGTATGGTAAAATGTCTATTGCCAACTCGTTAATTATTCCTCAATTTATTTATTTGTTTTTGTCATTACCAGCTCCATCACAAAACGTTTTTAAGATTTATGAGCGGAGGGTCTTCGATTTTGTCTGGAACGGCAAACCAGAAAAGATTAAAAGAAAGGTTTTGTACAAAGAGTATGTATCCTTTTTTACAAGTGATCCCCTCCCAGAGAGTCTGCTGGGAAACATGGCGGGGTTCATAAAGGAAACAATCCACTCATAGTGGTGTTTTCAATTTTATGTGCCAGAAAAAAGAGATGATATTTTGCAGCAGTTAATATGGATGAACTCTAATATTGTAATAGATGGAAAGCCTTTCTTTTGGAAAAATATGTTTGAAAGAGGAATCATTTTTGTCAATGATATTATCAATGAGAATGGTAAAATTATGAAGTATGATGAATTTAGAGCTATGTATGGTGATGCTTGCTCAAGCTTTTCATTTTATCAACTAACTGGAGTAATTGGGAAAAGATGGAAACAAATAATTAATTATGGAACTACTAAATTATTAGTTTGTAAACCTCTAATAAGAAATTCTAGTTGGCAAAAAGGAACTAAAATGAATAGAAAAATATATAATTTCTATTTAATAAAGAAATCTTTGAAGGCTGCCTCATACAACACAAATGGAAAATGGGAAGACTTTTTTGACTGCCCGTTGCCATGGGATGCCATATTCAAACTAATCTATAAAACCACTATCGATGTGCAAAATCGTTATTTTCAAATTAAAATTATTTATAACTTCTTACCCACAGGGATTTAATTATTATTATTATTAAATTATGGAATATGACAGAGTCAGATGATTGCCGATTTTGTTGTCAGGAGCCTGAATCCACCCTGCATTTGTTTTGGTATTGTCATATTGTGTCTTTGTTTTGGGTGGAAGTTGAAAAAATGTTTTTAAGGATTGGTTTGTTTATGAAGCTTAATGTGGTTTCTGTTATTTTAGGAGAGTTCATTGACAATCATGATATAGTCAATTTAATTATAGTACTCGGTAAAATGTTTATTTTTAAGGCCAAAAACAGATATTCACTTAGTATTACTTTTTTTAAAACATTTATTCAGTATTTTCTAACTTTAGAAAGTTACATGGTTGAAAACGATAATGATGCCAAAAAACATTAAAAAAAAGATGAGAAGTCCTCAAAGGTTTATTTTGAAAGTATAATTATGTTTATAGATTATATGATATCTGTTGTTGTGTTCCCTAATTTGAGTGACCTGGACATAATCTGGACTGTACATAAATGCTTATTTTAAAAATGTAATTTTGTTTATAAATGATATGCAATCTGTTGTGTTCCCTAATTTTTTTCTGTGTACATGAATGAAGGTGTGTGTTGCTGAGTCCGACTTGGACATTATCTGGACTGGGCCTGGTTTAAAAAACCCTTTAAACAAATCTAATTTCATTGACAACCTGGTCTGTTGAAGATAAGGCCCTTTTTTAAAAAATAAAATAAAATAAGATAAATAAATAAAAAACATTTTCTTGGATATAAAAGAAAGTAAAACAATATAAAAATAATTACATAAAAAATAGTAATTAATGAAAATGTTAGTGGACCAGCAGCCTATACAATCATGTGTGCTTCAGGGACTGTGTCCCTTGCAGATGTGTTGTCTATGTTGTGGGAACCAGAATATTGGTAGCAGAAAGAAATAACCCATTTTGTGTGCGTGGGTGTGGATGAGTGTGCATGGGGGAGGTTGTTTGGGTTGATGCACTGATTGAAAGTGTATTTTGTGTTTTTTCTATGTAGATTTAATTTTAAAAAATTAATTAATTTTATTTTTTTTATTTTTTATTTTATTTTAGAACAGGCCCGCGGGCGACTCATCTGGTCCTTACGGGCGACCTGGTGCCCGCGGGCACCGCGTTGGTGACCCCTGCTCTACACATTTCCCCAGTTTTAGTTTAGAGATAAGGAAATATTGGCCTGGCCCACTAGGATCCCTCTTTATGTTTGTGAACTTTATATTCTATACATTTAGAGTGATGTGATAATCAAACACTCTAGAAGTCTAAAATGAAAGAGTATATAAGAGAATTGACAGAGTGTGTGTACAATAATTCATAATAACATTGATTTTGATTCAATATTATGTTTTGAGCAATGACAGTTTGAAAGAAAAAAAAAACAGCTTTGTTTTATTAGTCAACATTGCAACTTTTTCTAAATTACATTTCACCTTTAAGCTTTTTGATTTCACTTTTGTTATGTTTTTGTTTATTTTAATAGTATTTTTAGAATGTGCTGTGTGCCTTTAAAACATTAGCTGTGGGCCGCAAATGGCCTCCGGGGCACACTTTTGACACCCCTGCTATAGATAATAAAAAAATAAATCTACATATACATATACATTCACTGTACAAACACACATATACACATACATTCACTGTACAAGCACACACATACACATACTGTACATATACAAGTACATATGCACACATACGCTCATGCACATAATTACGTTTCATCAAACATATATTAACGTTGTTGCCCTAGGGTAAACTGGGTATAACACATGGCACACTGACAAAGCTTAACCTATTTTTACTATAACAATCTACAAGGTTAATGTAGGTTGCTTCTTTCTTCCCCTCCATTTTTCTGCATTCTTTCGTATCTCAAGTTATCATTACATACTTGTATTGTTGCATTTGAACAATTGTATTGTTGATAATAAAGGTAAAGTGTTGGTATTGTTTATTATCAATAGCACTATTTCTATTGGTATTCATATTGCTCCATTTTTAGTGTAATAATGCTCATTATCATTTCTGTATTATTTTTTATTTTCGCTAACTGCTTATTTGCTATTACTTTTACCATCATATTTTTACATGTCGTATTTGCTGATGTTGCTCTGTTGTTGTTGTTGTTGTTGAGTTTGCTGTTGTTGTTTTTGTCTCTCTGTCTAATCCCCCTCTTGTCCCCACAATTCCCCCGTCTGTCTTCGTTTTTTCTCTTTCTATCCCCTCCTGCTCCGGCCCGGCTGCACCAAATGATAATATAAATAAATTTAATAAAGTCAAAATACAAATAAGGCAACAAGAGAAGTATCCTACACTTCTCTTTTGTAAAGTAAATCTGAACAGCCGATATGGGCATCTACATCAACTATATGATTTGCCTGAGAAGCTGGGCAGGACATAGAAAAAATAAAAATTAAATCTGATGAATCTATCAATAAAAAGCTGAGCCTGGCGACGCATGCGTGTTAACAACTCTCTCGCTCTCTCTGTCTCCGCCCCTCCCTCACGAATGCTGCTGCGCGCACCCCTCCCCTCCTTCCCCTTCCCACACTCAAACACACACGCAGCGCGGCTCCTCCGTGTGACACGAGATTCAGAAGAACGACACCGTAGCGCTGCCACAAAACACACTCAGATCTTGTTTCTAGCCGATACTACACAAAAAGTAACGTAAAATAACGCAGTAACGCATCATGTAGTAACGGTAACTGAGTTACTGAATATAAAAAATAACGCGTTATATTACTAATTACCGCCGAAACTAACGGCGTTACAGTAACGCGTTACTTTGTAACGCATTAGTCCCAACACTGATAATAAATCATGTTGGTCACTTACCACTTCCAAGATGCCGTACAGCAGGATGTCCAAGCGAACCACAGAGATTGTAGTCCAGTTTCTGACAGGCCTCATGATGGTCAGAAGGTCATTGGAGGTGCTGAGGTTCAAGTGGCTGAGAAGCGAGGAGTAGGAGCAGTCCAAAGCCGCGGCGCAGGAGCCTGCCGGGAGGAAGAGGAGGATTCAGACTGCAGGTAAGAAACGTTGTGGAGATTTGAAGCCTACTCACCAGTGAAGGCCAGGAGCGCGAGCGTCCTCCAAGCGGACATGGCTGTCGGCTCTCAGCGCAGCGTGAGCTCAGCGTGCGCTTATGTAAGCCACCGAACGCATCTTTAACAATCACATGTTTACCTTGTTTGATGAGAGCAAACATGTGACGCCAGTCCCGCAAAAAGCTTTTGCACTTGTGGTAATGAACGACGATGTCATTGATGGAAGATCATTGTCTAATTGAAGGAATAATTGTCCTGATAACCTGGACAAACACAAGCAGGTGCAGAGAACAGACATGCTATCGTGCTCCAGCTGGTCAACCTTTTATTGCGTATGAAAACACATTTTCATTCATGAGGGCTAACGTCACCCAGCACCAACATGGAACGTTAAGAGCATTTCGTGGCGGCATCGGAGTCAGGGGTACACGTCTTTGGGCAGCTGGAAGTCTTTGCAGGTGTAAAAGGAGATGTCCCCGTGGTCCACCACAGCAAAGACCATCGGGGTGTCGGCACTCTGGAAGGTCAGCTGCTTGATGGCCCGCAGGTCCGGCGTGGGCCCGTTGAAGCTGGAACAATGTCTTGTAAGACTCAGGGACTCAAGACAACATTTCACTGATTCATTTGATATGACACGAGACGTCCCAATTATTTTGTCCATTTAGTGCAGGGGTGTCCAAAGTTTTTCCACTGAGGGGCCACGCACTGAAAAATGAAAGCATTTGGGGCCATTTTGATATTTTTCATTTTCAAAACCAATACAATATATGTATATATCTTTTTTTTACCTTTAGGGCTACCCTCAAGTTTGGTCCCAGGGACCCGGAAAAGTCTGAGTCATGAAAATGTTCAAAAATAAGTCATATTTTTTCATTTATTTTATTCAACATATCAACTTCAGGTCTGTCGATATAAAGTAAACATTTTTTAATGTTTTATGCAATTTTTTTAAAGAAAACCCAAAATATAGAATTTTCACCTGCCCCATTTTGTAAATAACTTCATAATTTTAATTAGAATTTTTTTTTAAATTTTTTTTTTTTTTACAATGACGGTAACAAAAAAAATTACCACAAATTCTTAGGAATCCAAAAAGGCCTACTCATAAAAGTGTTAAAAATAAGTCTTTTTTTTTTTTTTTTTAAATGTTTACGTTCAACACTTAATTCTTCAGTTCAACTTCAGATCCATCCATCGATTACAAGTTTTTATGTTTTTTTAATAAGTCATTCATTTTTGTTTTAACTTTCAACACTTTTAGTCTCCAGATCAACACATCATTTTTAATATTTTCTTTTTATCTGTTTTATGCTTTTTGTCAAAGAAAACCCTATTTTTTATGGCAAAATCACAATATATGCAATTTTCCCCCCCAAATATTCTAAGCGTTTGATGTGAAGTAATTGGAGCCTTAAATTATGTAGGTCAATAATTCATAACTACATTGATTGTTTTTTGGGGGGGTTTTCAACAAAAAAATCCCACTACAATTCTTTGGGATCCAAAAGGTCCCCCACTTATTAAAGTGCTTAAAAATAAGTCATACATTTTTTTTGTTTGACTTCCAACATTCATCTCTAAATCAACTTCAGATATATTCAATAAATTATTTTATTATTTTTTAAGGTTTTCTTTTTATTAGTTGTTGGGGGTTTTTTGCCCTTTTTGTCAAAGAAAATCCTGTTTTTTTATGGAAAATACACTTACTATGGAATATCCCCTTTCCCCCAATTTTGTTTTGTAACTGGAGCCTTAAATAGGTCAATAATTCATAACATTGATTTTTAACAAAGACAGTTTAAACAAAAATCCAACAAATTCTTGGGGATCCAAAAGGACCCCTCATTAAAATTAAAAAAAATAAGTCATACATATAAAAAAAAAAAAGTACGTTCAACACTTAATTCTTCAGATTAGCTTCAAATCTATCCATGGATTACAAATTGACGTTTTTTTAATATACATGTTTTTTATGCCCTTTTTGTCAAATAAAACCGTTTTGTTTTTTTTTACTTTGAAAGTTTAAAAAAATCCCACAAATTCTTGGGGATCCAAAAGGGCCCCACTCATTAAAACTTGAAAAATACGTCATATATATCAGTAATTTTTTTTACGTTCAACACTTATTCTTCAGTTCAACTTCAGATCAATCCATCTATTACTAGTTTTGATGTTTTTTTTAAATATATATATTTGTTTTATGCCTTTTATGTCAAAGAAAAGTCTGTTAAGGCAAAAACACAAAATATGAAATATTTTCCCCAAGAACATTCAAAGTGGAATAGCATACATATGTGAAGTATATTTATATTTCATAACATTGAGTTTCAATTTTTAAATCCCACTAAAATTATTGGGGATCCAAAAGGGCCCCATTCATTAAAATTGTAAAAATAAGTCATATATTTGTAATTTTCTTTTACATTGAACACTTAAGTCTCCAAACCAACTTCAGATCTATCAATCAATTACAAGTTTTGATGTTTTTTTTAATATATGTTTGTTTTATGTCGTTTATGTCAAAGAAAAGTCTGTTATGGCAAAATCACAAAATATGCAATATTTTTCCCCCGAGAAAATTCAAAGTGGAACCGCATACATATGTGAAGTATATTAATATTTCATAACATTGAGTTTCAATTTCTAAATCCCACTAAAATTCTTGGGTATCCAAAAGGGCCCCACTGACAAAAGTGATAAACATTAGTAATACATTTTTCTTGTCTTACTTACTTTCAACACATAATTCAATCACTTAAGATCAATTTCAGACCTACCCGTCAATTATAGTTTTATTCTTTTTTTAATGTTTATTTGTTTTTGTCAAAGAAAATTTATTTTTTTATATGGCAAACCTACAAATTATGCTATATTTTCCAAAAAAATAAATTGGAATATTTAATGTAAAGTACTTGAATAGGTCAATAATATATAACATTGATTTTGATTCATTATTATTTTTTGTGCAATTACAGCTTGAAAGAAAAAAGATCATGGAAGCTTTGTTAAGCTTTTTCTTGAGTTTTTTCAGAGGGTTATTTGGAGTCAACATTAAAAAAAATTCTTGTTACATTTCATCTGTTTATTACTTTTTTTTTTTCTTTTACGTTTTTTTTTAATAGTATTTTTATAATGCACTAAAAAATAAAAATGGCCCTACTTTGGACACTCCTGTTTTAGTGTGTTTCACACTGAAAGCAGTTAATGATATCAGGATGGGGACAATAGAAGCACTCAGCATGCTAAGGAGGACACGCAATGATCTATTCAGAGGTAATAGAATATTAGGTAAACATGTCCCTCACCTGCACACACACATGCGCACGTATGGCTTCCCTGGGTTGCTCTTCTTGAAGTCAGCCACAGTGTCAGGCTGGTAAACACTGAAACTAATCCTCCACTGATCCGAGGCCTTTATGCTAGGACAACAAAACATTAAAATAACGCTAACAGCAATATGGTTGACATCATGGCGGACATTAAGTGAAAGGACGAGCGATACCTGGACACTCTCTCCAGCAAATGTGTGGACTTGATCACGCTGATTTTGTCCAACAGCTCACCTGGAAGAAACACCAACAAACGATGCGATTTCAATAATAATGGAGGGGAAAAATGGTATCAGTGTAGCGGTACTCGTAATCAGATTCTATGGTACGGAACATTTGGTGCCGAATTCCCGTAAGGTCCCCCCGCCACCCTCAGTAAGCTGTGGAGTCCCCCAAGGCAGTATATTAGGGCCTTTACTGTTCCTAATATACATAAACGACATGTCATCAGCATGCGTCTGTGAATTGTCTTGTTTGCGGATGACTCAGCCCTGCTGGTAAGGACAAGTCACAGGTGGAGAAAAATCCTCAGTGCTGAACTCTGTAGAACTTGCACCTGGCTCGCTGACAACAAGCTATCCATACACTTGGGTAAAACGGAATCCATCCTATTTGTGTCCCACATCAACCTTAAGAAAGTCAATGACTTCACTATAAAAGTGGGTGACATTGTTATCACCAGGAAAGATGAGGTCACCTACCTAGGTTCCATTCTAGAGGCTAACCTTTCCTGTGATAAAATGGCAACCAAGGTAATCAAAAAGGTCAACCAACGAACGAGATTTCTCTATAGAATCTCCTCTCTGGTCAACAAAAGCACCATGAAGATTCTAGCGGGAACTCTCATTCAACCCTTTTTCGATTACGCATGCACCTCCTGGTACCCTAGCACCTCTAAAACCCTCAAATCTAGACTCCAAACATCCCAAAACAAGCTAGTCAGATTACTTCTAGACCGCCACCCAAGATCACACCTCACTCCTACCCACTTCTCCAAAGTGGGCTGGCTTAGGGTGGAGGACAGAGTAAAACAACTTGCACTGAGCCTAGTCTATAAAATCCACTACACCTCCCTGATACCGAAGTACATGTCGAACTACTTCCTTAACGTAAATGACCGCCATAACCACAACACCAGGGGGAGCTCCACTAACCACGTTAAACCCAGATTCCGATCCAACAAAGGTCTTAACTCATTCTCTTTCTATGCCACATCAATATGGAATGCACTCCCAACAGGTGTAAAAGAAAAGGCATCTCTATCCTCCTTCAAAACCGCACTAAAAGAATACCTCCAGGCAACTTCAACCCTAAACTAACACCCTCCCTTCCATTTCCTACCTCCCCGGATTGTAAATAATCAAATGTAAATAATCAAATGTAGATACTTATTCTTATGCTTTCTGATCTCTCTCTCTCTGTCTACTACTTGCTGTACATATCCTACCAAGTCAGTCCTACACTGTTCCAATGTCCATTTCTCTGATGATGCAATTGTTGATGAATGTTGTGTTGATATCAACCAAACCCCGGATTGTAAATAATGTAAATAATTCAATGTATATACTCTGATGATTATCTTGTGTGATGACTGTATTATGATGATAGTATATATCTGTATCATGAATCAATTTAAGTGGACCCCGACTTAAACAAGTTGAAAAACTTATTTGGGTGTTACCATTTAGTGGTCAATTGTACGGAATATGTACTGCACTGTGCAATCTACTAATAAAAGTTTCAATCAATCAAAAGGAAGTGTAAAACATGCAGTTCAGCTTGGATTTATGGCTGTTTGGGGTTTTTTTAATCAAGAAAAAAATCACTAGTATCAGTTCTACAAAAAGAAATGTAGCTCAGAATACATTTAATTTACACAAAAATATTCTACGCAGAGATCAGAATCAGAATCAGATTATGATCTCTGAGTATTTTTGTTGAGTTTTTTAGAGGGTTATTTACGCTGATTTTGTCCAACAGCTCACCTGGAAGAAACACCAACAAACGATGCGATTTCAATAATAATGGAGGGGAAAAATGGTATCACTGCAGCGGTACTCGTAATCAGATTCTATGGTACGGAACATTTGGTACCAAATTCCCGTATAAATACTCTACCGGTGGGAATTATTCTGAAATATAGGCTATAAATGTATTTTTTGTTATTTCATTGTAAGCATTCCATAAAGCGGTGACATATTTCCATGCTTTGGTAGTGACATCACTAATTTTAATTTTACCTCACCTCAAATATGTGTAGCATATTAACAATATAGAAAAAAATATGCAAATGGAGAATAAAATGTATTAATGATATAAAATGTATAAATAAAAATAAAATTAAAAAATAGGACATAATAAAAATGTGAGTACAAAATTATACTAACAAAAATATAAATACAATAAAGAATAATAAAAATATACTGTATATATTTATTTATTTATAAGAATTTATATGTAAATAAATAAATCAGCAATTGCCCACTCTGCACACAAAAGATCATCTAAATCAGGGGTCCCCAAACTACGGCCCGCGGGCCAAATGCGGGAAGTCTCATGTTTTTTTTTTATTTGTCCGACCGCTTCAATGTTAGCTACCTCTCTTTATTTAAAATGTCTATTTTCTGCTGGATCTACTCTCTATTTTGTCCTGCCATTTTTTTTACTGCAGCTGTTACATATACTGTAATACTGTACATCAGGGGTGTCTAACTTATTTTAGCTCAGGGGCCGCATGGAGGGAAATCTGTGCACACACGGGCCAGACTATTAAAATCTTGGCATTGAAACTAGAAAATAAAGACAACTTTAGATTTACTTAGATTTACTTACTATGGCCAAAAATAGAACAAACACATTCTGAAAGTATTACAATAAAAGTACAGAAAAAAATATCCGGCAGCGGTAAAGTTTATCAGTGGTCCTCAAACTAGGGCCCTTGGGCTGAATACGGTCAGCCAGCATCCAAGATCCGACCCGCGGGAAGTCTCACGTTTTTTTTTTAATTTGTCCTTTCTAATCTATTTTCTACCGCTTTTTACTCTCTGGGTCTCCCCAGCATGTCCACTTTAAACAAACGCAACAAACTGGTCTCATCATGCCGGCACAGAAGGCACTACATTTTTTTAACCCAATGCGGCCATACAATTTGTAGCCCGCAATTATATTTGTCGACAAATGTTGTGACGTCATCACTTGTGGGTAGTGGGTCACTCGCAAAAACATGGCCAGTGATAACATGTCAAGTGTGAGAACATTTCCTCTTATTTTTGTTAAAAACATGACTACCTTGCTCATTTTGCAAAGCGGACCTTGTTTTTAAGGCAGTACATCTGTGATACGCCAGCATTTAAGGCGGAGACATGATGTCAGACGTCTGGAGGGAGGATGCGGACACAGCCTCGGTAAGGGTATGTTCTAGCTAACAAGTGTGAGAGGAAGTTGTGTGAAAAATAACTATCATTTTAGCCAAAGTCAGCCGGCTGAACTTAGTCTACATCAATTCAAATTTCATCAATTTGCAATGCCATTAAAAAAAAAAACACATTTGGGGATAAAAATACAAAATTCTTAAATTCAAAAATACAATTCTACACATTGAGTCTATTAGAGTGCTAAAACTGTTAATCAATAGTCAATATAACAGTGTGCAGCTTTTTAAACATCACAAAATGCTTTTCTTTTTGAGGAAAACATATTTTTGTGTTTTGTTTTCATTGCTGCTAATTCAACTGTTATTTTAATACATAAACAAGGTTAAATGTATTTCAGCCCTTTCTTTTAAATTGACATTTTATTAGTCATTTAAATTTTTGTAACAGCCGAATGAGCAGCACAGTACAGTATAAATAAATATTTATGAATTAGTCATCTTTGTTGTTTGGAAGCACATGCCTGAAATTACCTAAACTGCTTTTAAAAGTCGATGGAAAGATTAGAACCAATAAATATGTGTACGCTTTATTGGCCGACTAATCGCTAAGATAATCAATATGAAAATATATCAAAATAATTGTTAGTTGCAGCCTTAATGTGCACGGTGGGTAACTGCCGGTGTTAAATTTGCACGTGCATAAAAAACAGCTCCCTAACAAGCGGCTTACAACTAGGAATTGGTTCTCATCATTCACTAGATAGCTTTTCAAAAGACTTGATTTGTTCACTAACGTCACATCTCTCACAGTCCTATACAAACATCATTGTGGAGACTACCAATAAACCTCAAGTTTTAACAGTTCTAATTCAAAAGTTTAGTTTACACACCTGCAAAAATGAATTCTAACATTAAGGGAGAACAGAATCAATATTTAAATAAACCAGTGGGGTACAAAGTGCCACCTGTGTTACATTGTAGTAACAAAATAAGCAGCAAAAACTGAAAAATAATGCAAAAATTATATAATGTAACCCGAAAGATTTATTGGTATTTTAATAACACAGATGACTGTATAGAAAATACACCCGATGACATCATATTGATGCCACCAAGGCCACGCCCCCTGGCCACAAATAAGATTGCGTAACACTGCGCCGACGTGCGATTAGAAGGTTCACCTGTGGAGATGGGTTGTGTCGGGTCGTGTAAAGGAGCGACTTCCTTCCTCCACAGGTGTGAGGGTCGACCACTGTGCCTTCCCCGCCGGCTGGCCATAAGCTGATGGTACTCCGCCCAGTTTCTGCAATCTCGCACCTAAATGTGTGCAAAAAGAAGCGAGAAGGCTGATAAACGTTTAATGTTTTTATGTACTGACTGACACTTGAGCTGTTTCAAACCTTTTTGTCACGATTACGACGTCTGCGCTTGTCCCTTTGTCTCTCCTTTGCAGACATCTTCACCTCATGCTGGTTGATCCTCCCCATCCAGGGCGTGAGGTCGCACCCCCCCACAGTGAGGCCTCCGGGCAATAGAGACGGGTCGGGGGACGACAGGCAGCTGGAGGACCGGCGCAGGGAGCCCAGGTCCGGGAAAATGATGGAGTTATCCCAGGATGAGGAGCTGCCACGGGTGTGCTCGTCGGCCTCATGGCCAGCAGCACTGAGGAGCTCCGTCGGCCACCATGGCCGACCTCGGCTTTGGCCTGGCAGGGTGCTTTGGGCCCCCGAGGTCGCTGGGGAGGACGTTGACTGTGACTCAGAACGTTTTTCACCTTCCTGTGCTTCCGCGCTCCCAAGATGGGACGCTTCTTGTGCTTCTGTGTGGCTGGATAAAAACAACCAATCAGTGTCGCCATACTTAAAAAATTATGTTATCATTTTGGAAAATTATGTTATCATTTTTGAAAAATTATGTTATCATTTTTGAAAATTATGTTATCATTTTTGAAAAATTAATGTTATCATTTTGGAAAATGATCTTAGACTCAGACAAACTTTATCCACAAGGATCAATAATGTTTAAAGTATTAGCATTTTGAAGAATGATGTTAACATTTTAAAAAAGGATGTTGGCATTTTAAAAAAGGATGTTAGCATTTAGGAGTTTTGTTAGCATTTTGGAAAATTATGTTAGCATTTTGGAAATTGTTAGCATTTTGGAGAATGATAACATTTTAGAAAAGGCTGTTAGCATTTTAAAAAAGGATGTTAGCATTTAAGAGAGTTTTGTTAGCATTTTGGAAAATGATGTTAGCATTTTGGGAATTGTTAGCATTTTGGAAAATGATGTTAGCATTTTGAAAAATGATGTTAGCATTTTGGAAATTGTTAGCATTTTGGAGATTGTTAGCATTTTGGAAGATGATAACATTTTGAAAAATGATGTTAGCATTTTTTTAAATGATCTTAGCATTTTGGAAAATATCTTAGCATTTTGAAAAATGTTAGCATTTTGGAAAATTATATTAGCATTTTAGAAAACAATGATAGCATTTTAGTAAATTATGTTAGCATTTGGAAAATTATGTTAGCATTTTCGAAAAGGATGTCAGCATTTTAGAGAATTATGTTAGCATTTTGGAAAATTATGTTAACATTTTGGAAAATTATATTAACATTTTGGAAAATTATGTTAGCATTTTGGAAAGTGATGTTAGCATTTTAAAAAAAAGGATGTTTGCATTTTAGAAAATGTTAGCACTTTTTAAAAAATATACCGTATTTTTCGGACTATAAGTCGCAGTTTTTTTTCATAGTTTGGCCGGGGGTGCGACTTATACTCAGGAGCGACTTGTGTGAAATTATTAACACATTACCGTAAAATATCAAATAATATTATTTAGCTCATTCACGTAAGAGACTAGACGTATAAGATTTCATCGGATTTAGCGATAAGGAGTGACAGATTGTTTGGTAAACATATAGCATGTTCTATATGTTATAGTTATTTGAATGACTCTTACCATAATATGTTACATTAACATACCAGGCACGTTCTCAGTTGGTTATTTATGCGTCATATAACGTACACTTATTCAGCCTGTTGTTCACTATTCTTTATTTATTTTAAATTGCCTTTCAAATGTCTATTCTTGGTGTTGGGTTTTATCAAATACGTTTCCCCAAAAAATGCGACTTATACTCCAGTGCGACTTATATGTTTTTTTCCTTCTTTATTATGCATTTTCGTCAGGTGCAACTTATACTCCGGTGCGACATATACTCCGAAAAATACGGTAATTATATTTTAGAAAATGATGTTAGCATTTTAAAAAATTATGTCAGCATTTTGGGAAATGATGTTAACATTTTGGAAAATTATGTTATCATTTTAACAACACGTCTGTGCCAAGGGGTTAATACGAGCTCAATGATGATTCAATAAGTATTTGATTTATTACAATAAAACCATGTAGTCTCTTGCACATACATTGTAGATGTCAGTGCGTCCAGGATTTTCTAGATTTTTTTGTGATTGTTGCAGCCTAAAATGCTTAATTCATGGTAACTGTTTAAGAAAGTTGGGCTGTTTAAAATTTTTTGTAATAATACAATTTTAAAAGGTTAGAAAATAGAATACAAAATTAAAATGCAAAAAAATATTCAATTATTTTATAATTAAAATATTAAAAATAAAATGTATACAAATTTTAAAGTTGCAATGTTTAAAAATAATAAAATAATTAACATTTAATCAAATAGAAACTTGAAATGTAAACAAAACTATTTGTTAAAAAGATTAATAAAGCACGAAACCTATTTTGAAAATATTTTTTAAAAGTTGCAATGTTTTGTTTGTTTTTGTTCAATAGCATTAAAGCAACGTGTGATTTTATACATTTCTTATCAATGTTCCTTCTAATCTCAAAAGGACAGGATTTCAACAAAAATTGGAAAATACTACACTGATGTTTCACTTGTTTTATACCACACGCTTAAAAGTACACATAGATGGCAGTAAAAGCATGTACTAAGAGCTTATTGTCAAATAACTGTACTGTTTCACCTCATTACAACTAATAATAGCAGTAAATAATCATAATTACAGAAAACAACAACAGTATGCTTCCTTTGTTGGTGTCTGCAATTATCCATGTTTATTTCACGCTTAAAAAGTGTTTGTCCATTTAAAGCATTATTTTTATTTCGAACACATTAAGGCCATTTGTTGGGAGCGGTCCGGAGCGAGCGCTAACTTTTGTTGGTAAACGAGACGACGTGAGTCGCATCACACTTCAACATCTCTAATGTTTACATGCTGCCTATTTTCATGGTCAGCATTGCAAATGAAAATGTCCTTAATTGTCCTATACTAACTAAAGGTTACATATAAAAATTAGGATTCTAGTGTGTTTGACCCAAAAAAAATAGTATACAGTATATATATTATATATAGTACATATATATAATACATTGTTACACAGTGCGTGTTTCTTCTTTGTCTAGACAAGACACATAAGTTGATGAAACAGTTAACGTGCGTGTTTTGAGTTAAATAAGCCAAAATGTTTAGGAAGTCGCAGTCATTTGACAAAATTGCGAGGCCCCTATAATTTTATGGGATTGGTGGAGTTTGTGCAAATTCCTGGAGGGACTGAGATGTGCACGCCGACACTACAGCACCTGGATGAGGGGGAGGGGCTGTCGCTGCGCTTCCTCTTCAGTGACCTTCCTGCTCGGTCACGTGACAGCGGCAGGTTCAGCTGCCTGGCGTAGGACGATGGCTCCGAGCTGCAAAAAGACCGAAAAAACATTTTCCAACGGTGCGCCCTCCTACCGCCTCAAAGTCCACTACGTTACCTGGCATCGAACCTGTGCACCACGAAGCCCAGCCTCTTCAGATGCCCAAACACCTTGGTGATGACACATGAGACGTTAGAGCAGCTCTTCTCCTCTCCAAAACACTCCGTACCTGATATTGCTGTAGGTTCACAGTGTCGGGGGACAAAAACCTCTCGTAGCCATCTTGGATGGACAGGGGGAGGTCCTGGTGGAACACCTGCACACTTCCCTGGTAAACAAGCCCACAACAAGCGCTCAGAGAGCCAATGAGTGAACAGTAAGGGTGTGTCCTAAAGAAAAGCACAAGCTAGTGGGCAGGACTTAGCAGCCACTCACACACTCCATCAGGTAGAGCGCCTCTTCAGGGAGGAGACACTGCTTGCCACGGACGGAAAACCCCATCGTCTGCCAGAACTTGCCCTGAGTGGTGGAGGAGCAGTGTGACACGGCGAAGGACGCCACAGAGGGGGTGACGTTCAAACACTCACTGCTGGAGACTGAAGCTCCACAATCCGCTCGCTTGGAATCCACGTGGCCCTCACCAGGTTCCCCCTGCAGTGTCCCAAAGAACGTGATGGGTTAGCGGGTGAGCCTCGTCACCATGACACCTTCTCGTGTTCCCACTCACAGCCTCTCCACTCGCTCCTCGGACACCAGACCCCAGTGCTCCTTGAGGCTCTGCTGGAGCCTCTGCTGCTGCTCAGCTGAGTCTTTGGGGTAGAAATCCTTCTGACCTCTGATGGGGATCTTGTGGCTCCTGGACCTGGCCGAGAAGAGCTCAGATGGGCTGAGAGTTGAGAGAAAAGCATTAAATATGAACAATATTCAAACAGCCATTAAGCACCACAACCAAGATGTCAAGCTTGCATACAGTGTTCCCTCGCTACAACGCGGCCTCGCTGTATATAGTACTAGCCAAAAGTTTGGACACACCTTCTCAGTTCAATGCGTTTTCTTTATTTTCATGACTATTTACATTGTAGATGGTCACTGAAGGCATCAAAACTATGACACTTGTGAAGTGAAAACCCTTTCAGGTTGAAGCTCATCGAGAGAATGCCAAGAGTGTGCAAAACAGTAATCAGAGCAAAGGGTGGCTATTTTGAAAAAAATAGAATACAAAACACGTTTTCAGTTATTTCACCTTTTTTTGTTAAGTACATAACTCCACATGTGTTCATTCATAGTTTCATTCATAGAGTTATGTACTTAACAGGCGCAGCACCGCTGCTGCCCACTGCTCCCCTCACCTCCCAGGGGGTGAACAAGGGGATGGGTCAAATGCAGAGGACACATTTCACCACACCTAGTGTGTGTGTGACAATCATTGGTGTAAAAAAAATAAATAAACAAATTTTTTTTTTAAATTAAAAAAAAGGTGAAATAACTGAAAACATGTTTTGTATTCTAGTTTCTTCAAAATATCCACCCTTAGCTCTGATTACTTTTTCACACACTCTTGGCATTCTCTCGATGAGCATCAAGAGGTAGTCACCTGAAATGGTGAAGTGGAAAGTTAGTCCAAATTAAATGACGTGGCGGGCCAAATTTGATAGTCTGGTGAATCAAATAAAATGACATATTAGACAACAGATGTGGCAGACCACATAACAATTATGTGGCAAACCATATAAAATGAAGTAGCTGACCACACAAAATGATGTGGCGGACCACATTAAATCATGTCGAAAATGATGTGGCGGACCACGTTAAATAAAGTGGAAGACCACATTAAAAGAACTGGAGGACCACACTAAATAATGTGGCAAACCATACTAAATGATGTGACGAACCACATTTCATAATGTGGTAAATCAATCAAAATGAAGTGGCTGACCACATTAAATGAAATGGAGGACCACACTAAATGATGTGGCGGACCATACTAAATGATATGACGAGCCACATTTGATAATGTGGTGAATCAATCAAAATGATGTGGCGGACCACATAAATTAAGTGGAGGACCACATTAAATTAAGTGGAGGACCACATTAAATGAATTGGAGGACCACACTAAATGATGTGGCGAGCCACATTTGATAGTGTGGTGAATCAACCAAAATGAAGTGGCGGACCACATTAAATGATGTGACGGGGCCACATTTGATAATGTGGTGAATCACATAAAATGACATAATGGACTATGTTAAATAATGTGGCAGACCACATTAAATGATGTAGAAAATTAAGTGACAGATGTGGTGTACTTCATAAAATGAAGTGGCGGACCACGTTAAGTGATGTGACGGGCCACATTTGAAAATGTGATGAATCACGTAAATAAATAAATAAATGGGTTATACTTGTATAGCGCTTTTCTACCTTCAAGGTACTCAAAGCGCTTTGACAGTATTTCCACATTCACACACACATTCACACACTGATGGAGGGAGCTACCATGCAAGGCGCTACCAGCACCCATCAGGAGCAAGGGTGAAGTGTCTTGCCCAAGGACACAACGGACGTGACTAGGATGGTAGAAGGTGGGGATTGAACCCCAGTAACCAGCAACCCTCCGATTACTAGCACGGCCACTCTACCAACTTCGCCACATAGCGCACAACATACTGTAAATGATGTGGCAGGCCATATAAAATGACATATTGGACCAAGTTATACAATGTGGCGGACCACATTCAAGCTAATTCGCAGATCTGGCGGACCACATAAAATGAAGTTGCGGACCACATTAAATAATGTGGCGGACCACATAAAATGATGTAGTAGACCACAAAAAATTATGTAGTAGACCACATTAATGGACGTAATGGACCTTATTAAATGGTGTAGTCTTGGACCACATAAAATAATGTGTCAGTCTTCATTAAATGACGTAATGACCCACATTAAATTACGTAATAGACCATTTAAATTATGTAGTCTTGGACCGCGTTAAATAGTGTGGCGGACCAAATACAATGATGTAGTGGACCATATAAAATGATGTGGCAGACCACATTAAACAATGTGGCAAACTACATAAAATTATGTAGCGGACCACTTAAATAATATTGCCGACCACTTAAATAAAATGGCAGACCAAGTAAAATAATGTGGCGGTCCAAATAAAATGACCGAGTGGACCACATAATGATGTGGCAGACCACTTTAAACAATGTGGCAAACTACATAAAATGATGTAGCGGACCACTTAAATAAAGTAGAAGACCAAATAAAATGATGGAGTAGACCAAATAAAATGAAATTGCAGACCACATAAAATTATGTAGCGGAACACATTAAATAAGGTTGTGGACCACTTAAATAAAGTGAAAGACCACATAAAATAATGTGGCGGACCAAATAAAATGATGTATTGGACCACATTAAACAATTGATTGATTGAGACTTTTATTAGTAGGTTGCACAGTGAAGTACATATTCCGTACAATTGACCACTAAATGGTAACACCCGAATAAGTTTTTCAACTTGTTTAAGTCGGGGTCCACTTAAATTGATTCATGATACAGATATATCCTATCAGATATATACTATCATCATAATACAGTCATCACACAAGATAATCACATTGAATTATTTACATTATTTACAATACGGGGTGTGGAGGGGGTTAGGTTGTTATCATCAGTCATCAACAATTGAGAACAGAGAAATGGATATTGGAACAGTGTAGGTCTGACTTGGTAGGATATGTACAGCAAGTAGTGGAGAGAGAGAGCGAGAGAGAGCGATCAGAAGGCATAAGAAAAAGTATCTGCATTTGATTGTTTACATTTGATTATTAACAATCCGGGGAGGGTGTTAGTTTAGGGTTGTAGCTGCCTGCTGTTTTGAAGGATGTGGCAGACTACATGAAATGATGTAGCGAACCACATTAAATAATGTGGCGGACCACGTAAAATGACGTGAAGAGGCCAGATTTGGCCCCTGGGCCTTAAGTTTGACAACTATGACCTAAACCATCAAACAGTGAACAAATGTTTTCAATGAACACGTTAGATGGCGACCGAGTATCCAGTATGGACTGAAACAACGTAGCTTGTCTGTGAAATCGAAACCAAAAGTCAGCTAATGCGCGAATAACATGAACTCAACACAACTCATCAGCAAATATTGTTAACTTTACTTATCAGCATGCGTTCCTTGAATGCCACACACGTGTACTGACAAATGTAAAATAGAATCACCCATATCATGCATATAAGAGGAAACGATGTCAAATATAATAGTGGATGTAACTATCTTTTCTTTCCGTTACATCCATAACTATACTTTCTTTTCTTGAAATCTATAAAAAAGACAGCATACCTTAATATTTCACTGCAAAACTTTGGCCCGGTATCTTCCTGGTTTTGCTCCGCCATGTTTGGGGGCTCTTGTGTGCTCCTGGGTCCTAATGCTAGTCCAGTTTAAGCTCGGGTGCCGTTGACGTGTATGGCAGGTTAGGGTTAGGCTCAGATGCTATTACTTTGAAAAAGCTGCCTGACTACATGTTTTAATACGTTATGACATACTGGGTGTACAGCGTGTAAGTGCAATGTAGTCATTCAAAGACAACACCTACAAACAGGTGTGCCGTTGGAAAATGACAATAAAAATAAATAAAAGTCGTTAGTAATACAATATATCTGGTAATTTATATTATTTTGTGTGAATAAACAAATATTGTTAGTGGGCTAATATTGAAAGTATAACAAAGTATATGGTAGTTTATACGATTTCGTGCAGGCATTCCACAAGATTCCTTTAAAAAGTAGCATTACACACTATGCTCCTAGGCACGGACGGGGTTCGAACCCGCGATCTTCGGTTTACGAGACCGACGCCTTACCACTTGGCCACCGCGCCTGGTAGTGCTGAAGCGGCGCAAGTTACTCTTTTTTACTTCACACTAGCTGTCTAAGCTTTTTAAACGTGTTCTGTCAAACTGAACGCTATTCAGAACATTTGTCATGGTTAGCGCATTGCTAGTTTTGCTCTTTCGGTGACGTTTGGCAACCAACCGCCAATGGCCCGAGAGCCGAGACGGGACGAAATGAAAACAAATCATGTGAACTGGTTCCTGTAACTTTCATATCATGTTCATAAAGTCTCACCGGGCGACAATGCAAGCTCTTAGGTGTCTTTGTTTAAGAGGTCTAAACGCCTAGCTCATGGTTAGCACGTCGGCTAGCTCGCGGGCGTGTCGTCATGGAGGAGGGACGTCACGTGGCACGTCACGTGGTACACCCGGAAGTCGAATGACGAAGAAGGCGATGTCCGCCGCAAGTGAACTGGCGTCTTCTTCAACATTTACGGCAATGACTTGAACGCTGCCGGCTCATCCCGTCGGGTGGGAAGGCTGCGTTACTCCGGGGGATTTCAGGGTTAAAGTCGTCGGATGCTGTGAGTATAAACACCCGCTTGTTAGCTAGTTCGGGAGCTGACTCAGTTAGCTTGTGGACATGGAAGACAAACATATCCGTAACTAGATGAGGCACTTCCTGAAGGAATTGCGTGTGAACGCTCCAATGCTGAAGTTGAACTGAAATGCTGACAGAATTTAGTATGAATGTAAGAATAGTTTGAATGTTGAAGAGTTTGAATTTCCAGGAAAACCGGAATTTGGTTTGGAACTTGGGAAAGTGAAGGTGGAATGGTTTGAATCGGTTGAAAAATGTCCCATTCATTTAAATGGGAACTTCCTGGAAATTTGGGAATTTTGGGAAAAGCGTGCTTTAAAAAAAAAAAAAAGATTAGTAGCATGAATGTCCTGAATGAGCTGAATTGTTTAAATCGGGCAAGAAATGTTGAAGTAGTAAATGGCATTAGGGAATTCCGGGAAAATGGGGAATTTTTTTGAACTTGGAAAAAGGGTAGTTTGAATTTCCAGAATGGTGAAATGTGTTAATATTGGAATGGTTTGAATAGGTTGAAAAATGTGGGAATTGTGCAACTTGGAAAAAATGTCCCATTCATTTCAATGGGAACGTCCTGGGAATTTGGGAACTTTGGGAAAAGTGTGATTTTTTTTTTTGAAAATGATTAGTAGCATGAATGTCCTGTATGAGCTGAATTGTTTAAATTGTGGAAGAAATGTTGAAGTAGTAAAAGGCATTAGGGAATTTCGGGAAAATGGGGATTTTTTTTTAACTTGGAAAAAGGGTTAGTTTGAATTTCCAGAATGGTGGAATGTGTTAAATGTTGGAATGGTTTGAATAGGTTGAAAAATGTGGGAATTGTGCAACTTGGAAAAAATGTCCCATTCATTTCAATGGGAACTTCCTGATAATTTGGGGAAAAGTGTGATTTAAAAAAAAAAAGATTAGTAGCATGAATGTCCTGAATGAGCTTAATTGTTTAAATTGGGCAAGAAATGTTGAAGTAGTAAATGGCATTAGGGAATTTTTGGAAAACTGGGAATTTTTTTGAACTTGGAAAAAGGGTAGTTTGAATTTCCAGAATGGTGGAATGTGTTAATGTTGGAATGGTTTGAATAGGTTGAAAAATGTGGGAATTGTGCAACTTGGAAAAAATGTCCCATTCATTTCAATGGGAACTTCCTGGAAATTTGGGGAAAAGCGTGATATATTTTTTTTTTAAGATGATTAGTAGCATGAATGTCCTGAATGAGCTGAATTGGTTGGTGTTAGAATTGTTTAAATCGTGCAAGAAATGTTGAAGTAGTAAATGGCATTAGGGAATTTCGGGAAAATGGGGAATTTTTTTTAAACTTTGAAAACAGGTGGTTTGAATTTCCAGAATGGTGGAATGTGTTAATGTTGGAATGGTTTGAATAGGTTGAAGAATGTGGGGGAATTGTGGAACTTTGAAGAATGTCCCATTCATTTCAATGGGAACTTCCTGGAAATTTGTGGAAAAGCGTGATTTTTTTTTTAAAATGATTAGGAGCATGAATGAGCTGAATTGGTTGGTGTTAGAATTGTTTAAATCGGGCAATAAATGTTGAAGTAGTAAATGGCATTAGGGAATTTCGGGAAAATGGGGATATTTTTTTTAACTTTGAAAACAGGTAGTTTGAAATTCCAGAATGGTGGAATGTGTTAATGTTGGAATGGTTTGAATAGGTTCAAAAAAGTGGGAATTGTGCAACTTGGAAAAAATGTCCCATTCATTTCAATGGGAACTTCCTGGAAATTTGGGGAAAAGCGTGATATTTTTTATTTTTTTTAAGATGATTAGTAGCATGAATGTCCTGAATGAGCTGAATTGGTTGGTGTTAGAATTGTTTAAATCGTGCAAGAAATGTTGAAGTAGTAAATGGCATTAGGGAATTTCGGGAAAATGGGGAATTTTTTTTAAACTTTGAAAACAGGTGGTTTGAATTTCCAGAATGGTGGAATGTGTTAATGTTGGAATGGTTTGAATAGGTTGAAGAATGTGGGGGAATTGTGGAACTTTGAAGAATGTCCCATTCATTTCAATGGGAACTTCCTGGAAATTTGTGGAAAAGCGTGATTTTTTTTTAAAATGATTAGGAGCATGAATGAGCTGAATTGGTTGGTGTTAGAATTGTTTAAATCGGGCAATAAATGTTGAAGTAGTAAATGGCATTAGGGAATTTCGGGAAAATGGGGATATTTTTTTTAACTTTGAAAACAGGTAGTTTGAAATTCCAGAATGGTGGAATGTGTTAATGTTGGAATGGTTTGAATAGGTTCAAAAAAGTGGGAATTGTGCAACTTGGAAAAAATGTCCCATTCATTTCAATGGGAACTTCCTGGAAATTTGGGGAAAAGCGTGATATTTTTATTTTTTTGAAGATGATTAGTAGCATGAATGTCCTGAATGAGCTGAATTGGTTGGTGTTAGAATTGTTTAAATCGTGCAAGAAATGTTGAAGTAGTAAATGGCATTAGGGAATTTCGGGAAAATGGGGAATTTTTTTTAAACTTTGAAAACAGGTGGTTTGAATTTCCAGAATGGTGGAATGTGTTAATGTTGGAATGGTTTGAATAGGTTGAAGAATGTGGGGGGATTGTGGAACTTTGAAGAATGTCCCATTCATTTCAATGGGAACTTCCTGGAAATTTGTGGAAAAGCGTGATTTTTTTTGAAAATGATTAGGAGCATGAATGAGCTGAATTGGTTGGTGTTAGAATTGTTCAAATCGGGCAATAAATGTTGAAGTAGTAAATGGCATTAGGGGATTTCGGGAAAATGGGGATTTTTTTTTTAACTTTGAAAACAGGTAGTTTGAATTTCCAGAATGGTGGAATGTGTTAATGTTGGAATGGCCCCGAAGGGAATAAGCGGTAGAAAATGGATGGATGGATGGATGGTTTGAATACGGTGAAAAAAGTGGGAATTGGGCAACTTGGAAAATTGTCTCATTCATTTCAATGGGAACTTAATAGCAAGTGTGCTGACATACTGCATGTGTGTATGGTATGCCAGCTGCACGGCAGCAGAGAGAAATGCACTTCAGAGGGTCATAAAAACTGCCATGAAGATCACTGGCTGCTCTCTCCCCTCCCTAGATGAACTGTACAGTGCCAGGTGCCTCAAAAAGGCCCAAAACATCATAAGGGACCCATCCCACCCTGGACATAAACTTTTTGAACTGCTGCCCTCGGGCAGGAGATACAGGACAATGAAATGCAAATGCAAACAGACTCAAGAACACTTTTTACCCGAGAGCAATAGTGTCGCTGAACACAAGACGACAATAATGACTGTGCATGTGAGCTGTGTGCTTGCTATTTTTATGTATTTTATGTATTTGTATCTATTTATTCATGTTCTTATGGTTTTATGTGTTATGAATTTGCACTAAATTAGTTTTGCTTACAATTTTGTTGTACAATGACAATAAAGATATATTCTCTTCTATTCTAACTTCCTGGAAATTTGTGAATTTTGGGGAAAGCGTGACTTTAATTTTTTTATTGAAAATGATTTGGAGCTTGAATGTCCTGAATGAGCTGAATTGGTTGGTGTTAGAATTGTTTAAATCGGGCAAGAAATGTTGAAGTAGTAAATGGCATTAGGGAATTTCGGGAAAATGGGGAATTTTTTTTAACTTGGAAAAAGGGTAGTTTGAATTTCCAGAATGGTGGAATGTGTTGATGTTGGAATGGTTTGAATAGGTTGAAAAATGTGGGAATTGTGCAACTTGGAAAAATGTCCCATTCGTTTCAATGGGAACTTTCTGGAATTTTGGGAAAAGCTTGATTTTTAAAAAAAAAAAGATTAGTAGCATGAATGTCCTGAATGAGCTGAATTGGTTGGTGTTAGAATTGTTTAAATCGGGCAAGAAATGTTGAAGTAGTAGATGGCATTAGGGAATTTCGGGGAAAATGGGGATTTTTTTTAACTTGGAAAAAGGGTAATTTGAATTTCCAGAATGGTGGAATGTGTTAATGTTGGAATGGTTTGAATGGGTTGAAAAATGTGGGAATTGTGCAACTTGGAAACATGTCCCATTCGTTTCAATGGGAACTTCTTGGAAATTTGGGGAAAATTGTGATTTTTTTTTAAAAATGATTAGGAGCATGAATGTTCTGAATGAGCTGAATTGGTTGGTGTTAGAATTGTTTAAATTGGGCAAGAAATGCTGAAGCAGTAAATGGTATTAGGGAATTTCGTGAAAATGGGGACTTTTTTTTAACTTGGAAAAAGGGTAGTTTGAATTTCCAGAATGGTGGAATGTGTTAATGTTGGAATGGTTTGTATAGGTTGAAAAATGTGGAAATTGTGCAACTTGGAAAAAATGTCCCATTCATTTCAATGGGAACTTCCTGGAATTTTGGGAAAAGCGTGATTTTTTTTTTTTATTGAAAATGATTAGGAGCTTGAATGTCCTGAATGAGCTGAATTGGTTGGTGTTAGAATTGTTTAAATCGGGCAATAAATGTTGAAGTAGTTAAATGGCAGTGTTTCCCACACATTCATTTATTTGTGGCGGCCCGCCACGAAAGAATTAAGGCCGCAACAAAAATTTTTTTTAAAAAAAACAAAAAACAATTATTTTATTTTATTATTTTATTTTATTTTTTATTTCTATATTTTTGTGTGTCCTGTCAAGCTTCTCAGGCAAATCATATAGTTGATGTAGATGCCCATATCGGCTGTTCAGATTTACTTTACAAAAGAGAAGTGTAGGATCAAGATTTTTGGAGCTCTTTGTTCAGTGGATCAGATGTTTGATGAAGCTTTGTGTCTATCTACCACCACTACTGTTTTCTGTTTATTTGTTACTGACTGTGGCAGGACACCTCTACCTCTGTTTCACTTTATGTTGCTGGTAAATAATATGGTTGTAGTAGTAGGCTAAAGTTAAATTATTTAGTATGCACCAATTAAAGGGGCAGTGCTTTAAGAGACATTTTAGCTTTTATAATTTTATAAGATATATTTTTTGTAAGAACCACAATTAATAAATATATTTCAGTGAATAACTTATTGTTCAAATCTGTATATAAATATGTACATAAAGTGTTGTAATTATATTGTCAAATGGATGGATGGATGGATGGATGGATGGATGGATGGCTGGATGGACGTTTAAAAAAAACTATTATTAATTAGTAAGTATACATTTTTTGAGCCTTTTTAGAGAAAATCATATCATTGTAGTATATTGTGCAAATTACTCGATGATGTCATGTGATCACGCCCACAGCAACGCCCATAGCCACGCCCCCACCGCCACTGGTATCTTGGCAGTTTATGGGAAACACTGAATGGCATTAGGGAATTTCGGGAAAATATACCACATTGGTTCAAATGTGAATAATACCCACTCCTAGTACTGTGTACTAATGTTTAAATAAGACGCGTTGATAATATTGATGGTTGGGCCTGTTAGGAGTCTCCCTTTTTAGGAGGGCAGAGTCCTCCCAGATCCTTTTGTTCTAAGGCTGTCTAAAATGAAGAGGTTTTTTTTTTGTTGCAAATAATCATTAACTTTAGAATTTGATGCCAGCAACACGTGACAAAGCAGTTGGGAAAGGTGGCAATAAATACTAATAAAGTTGAGGAATGCTCATCAAACACTTATTTGGAACATCCCACAGCTGAACAGGTGGGTGCCATGATTTGGTATAAAAGTAGATTCCATGAAATGCTCAGTCATTCACAAACAAGGATGGGGCGAGGGTCACCACTTTGTCAACAAATGCGTGAGCAAATTGTTGAACAGTTTAAGAAAAACCTTTCTCAACCAGCTATTGCAAGGAATTTAGGGATTTCACCATCTACTAGGGGTGTGGGGGAAAATGGATTCGAATCCGAATCGCGATTCTCACGTTGTGCGATTTCAGAATCGATTCTCATTTTTAAAAAATCGATTTGTATTTATTTTTTATATTTATTTTTTAAAATTAATCAATCCAACAAAACAATACACAATACCATAACAATGCAATCCAATTCCAAAACCAAACCCGACCCAGCAACACTCAGAACTGCAATAAACAGAGCAATTGAGAGGAGACACAAACACGACACAGAACAAACCAAAAGTAGTGAAACAAAAATGAATATTATCAACAACAGTATCAATATTAGTTACAATTTCAACATAGCAGTGATTCAAAATCTCTCATTGACATTATCATTAGACATTTATAAAAAAAAAAAAAAGAACAATAGTGTCACAGTGGCTTACACTTGCATCGCATCTCATAAGCTTGACAACACACTGTGTCCAATATTTTCACAAAGATAAAATAAGTCATATTTTTGGTTCATTTAATAGTTAAAACAAATTTACATTATTGCAATCAGTTGATAAAACATTGTCCTTTACAATTATAAAAGCTTTTTACAAAAATATACTACTCAGCAGACTGGGGTATATTCTGCTGAAATCCTATGTATTGAATGAATAGAGAATCCTTTTGAAATCGTTTTGAACCGAGAATCGTGTTCAATTGAAAAAAAAAAGATTTTGAATCGAATCGTGACCCCAAGAATCGATATTGAATCGAATCGTGGGACACCCAAAGATTCACAGCCCTACCATCTACGGTCTGCAATATCTTCAAAGGGTTCAGAGAATCTGGAGAAATCACTGCACCTAAGCAGCTAAGCCCGTGACCTTCGATCCCTCAAGCGGTACTGCATCAACAAGCGACATTAGTGTGTAAAGGATATCACCACATGGGCTCAGGAACACTTCAGAAACCCACTGTCAGTAACTATAGTTGGTCGCTACATCTGTAAGTGCAAGTTAAAACTCTCCTATGCAAGGTGAAAACCGTTTATCAACAACACCCAGAAACGCCGTCGGCTTCGCTGGGCCTGAGCTCATCTAAGATGGACTGATACAAAGTGGAAAAGTGTTCTGTGGTCTGACGAGTCCATATTTCAAATTGCTTTTGGAAACTGTGGACGTCGTGTCCTCCGGACCAAAGAGGAAAAGACAGCATCTGTGATGGTATGGGGGTGTATTAGTGCCCAAGACATGGGTAACTTACACATCTGTGAAGGCGACATTAATGCTGAAAGGTACATACAGGTTTTGGAGCAACAGATGTTGCCATCCGAGCAACGTTACCATGGACACCCCTGCTTATTTCAGCAAGACAATGCCAAGCCACGTGTTACATCAACGTGGCTTCATAGTAAAAGAGTGCGGGTACTAGACTGGCCTGCCTGTAGTCCAGACCTGTCTCCCATTGAAAATGTGTGGCGCATTATGAAGCCTAAAATACCACAACGGAGACCCCCGGACTGTTGAACAACTTAAGCTGTACATCAAGCAAGAATGGGAAAGAATTCCACCTGAGAAGCTTAAAAAATGTGTCTCCTCAGTTCCCAAACGTTTACTGAGTGTAGTTAAAAGGAAAGGCCATGTAACACAGTGGTGAACATGCCCTTTCTCAACTACTTTGGCACGTGTTGCAGCCATGAAATTCTAAGTTAATTATTATTTGCAAAAAAAAAAAAAAAGGTTTATGAGTTTGAACATCCAATATCTTGTCTTTGTAGTGCATTCAATTGAATATGGGTTGAAAAGGATTTGGAAATCATTGTATTCCGTTTATATTTACATCTAACACAATTTCCCAACTCATATGGAAACAGGGTTTGTACGTTGCGGCCTCTTAGGGGAAAAATGTCCTTTCCTTTTTGGCAAAATATGAATGCCTTTAAAAGTGGCCTTCATTCTGCTACGAGGAGATAATAAACACAATGAAAGCACCCTGTGTTTTATCTATGCACTCACACACATACAGTGGGGCAAAAAAGTATTTAGTCAGCCACCCATTGATTGTCAATGGGTGGCTGACTAAATACTTTTTTGCCCCACTGTATATCACTATTAATGATGTCAGGAGGTACCAGTCTGTGGGGAGAGCGATGGAGGAGAATGTGTGTGCGCTAAATACACAAGTAAAATTAAGTTTCACTTTCATTTTTACTTCACGCTAAAGGCGGGCTGATGAAGGAGGACAAAATGCGGGGAAGAAGATAGCCATCTTTAGAGAGACTGCTTCGACCTCCTGATAGCTGGTTCGCTCTCTCTCCAACGCTGGTATCTCTGTTGTTTGTACTTACTCCTGTTTTGCAGAATAAATTGTTAAACGTCAGTTCTAGTCACCCAGAAACCCCGCCGGCTTCGCTGGGCCCGAGTTCATCTAAGATGGACTGATGGAAAGTGGAAAAGTGTTCTGTGGTCTGAGGAGTCCACATTTCAAATTGTTTTTGGAAACTGGACGTTACGTCCTCCGGACCCAAGAGGAAAATAATAATAATAATAATACCTGGGATTTATATAGCGCTTTTGAAAGTACCCAGAGTCGCTTTACATGTTAAAAATCCATCATTCATTCACACCTGGTGGTGGTAAGCTACTTTCGTAGCCACAGCTGCTCTGGGGTAGACTGATGGAAGCGTGGCTGCCAATTTGCGCCTACGGCCCCTCCGACCACCACCTATCATTCATTCAACATTCATTCACCGGTGTGAGTGGCACCGGGGGCAAGGGTGAAGTGTCCTGCCCAAGGACACAACAGCATGGTAAGAGGTGGGGAGCGAACCTGCAACCCTCAGGTTTCTGACACGGGCGCTCTACCCACTACGCCATGCCGCCCCAAAAAGAACCCTCCGGATTGTTATAGGCGCAAAGTTCAAAAGCCAGCATCTGTGATGGTATGGGGGTGTATTAGTGCCCAAAGCATGGGTAACTTACACATCTGTGAAGGCACCATTAATGCTGAAAGGTACATACAGGTTTTGGAGCAACACATGTTGCCATCCAAGCAACGTTCAGCAAGACAATGCCAAGCCACGTGTTACAACAGCGTCGCTTCATAGTAAAAGAGTACGGGTACTAGACTGGCCTGCCTGTAGTCCAGACCTGTCTCCCATTGAAAATGTGTGGTGCAATATGAAGGCTAAAATACCACAACGGAGACCCCGGACTGTTGAACAACTTAAGCTGTACATCAAGCAAGAATGGGAAATAATTCCACCTGAAAAGCTTCAAAAATGGGTCTCCTCAGTTCCCAAACGTTTACTGAGTGTTAAAAGGAAAGGCCATGGAACACAGTGGTAAAAATGCCCCTGTGACAACTTTTTTGCAATGTGTTGCTGCCATTAAATTCTATGTTAATAATTATTTTAAATAAAATAAGTTTCTCAGTTCGAACATTACATATCTTGTCTTTGCAGTCTATTCAATTGAATATAAATTGAAAAGGATTTGCAAATCATTATATTCTGTTTTTATTTACAATTTACACAACGTGCCAACTTCACTGGTTTTGGGTTTTGTTGATGATCATATCTGCTGTACAGATTTACTTAGAAAAGAGAAATGTTGGATACTTTTCTTGTTGCCTTATTTGTATTTGACTTTATTAAATATTTGGGTAGAATTTTATTTAAGAAAACCAAGTTTCTTTAAGTAATATATACATTTATTACAGCTGTTTATCTATTTTATGGAGGAATGTAGTTAACAATAGAATTATCACCCAATGTTATTCAAAAAAGTATTAATTTTGAATCAAGAATTGTTTTTAATGGAAACATTACTCCCAAGAATCTAATTGAATCGTGTGGTGTCAAAGATTCACAGCCCTACGACTTCTGGCCATAAGCAGTTATTTTCAGGTGGATCTGGCGTAATTACAAACGACGGAATGCAGGTATTTTGGCGTCTTTGTACAGGAAATATCTTCCAACCCGACTATTTGTCTCCTGCAGTGATGGTGTGACGGCAGCGCAGCCGAGAGTCCGCGATGCCACTGGTGGTGGATGCCGTGTGGGCGCTGTGGAGCATCACTGCCGGGATCTACGACTACTTCCACACCAGCGCCATGGAGGAGAGGATCCATACCCTGGAGAACGTGCTGTCCATCCACCAGTTTGTCATAGTGGGCCTGTCAGCGGGCCTCATCCTGCTCATGACGTACATACTCTGGAGAAAACACTAACCAGTTGAAGGGTGTATCGCCATGTACTAGCTTGAAGATGTGCACTGATGACCACTTAAAATCATCGTAACTGGTTAAAGACCAACAATTGTCGCTATTCTGTTTGCTAACATTACTGACATGGCCACTCGATTTTTAACAACAGAAAACGGAAACATTTGTCTGGCTGCTTCCATGTTTAGGAATGAAAGTTATTTTTGTCATGCTGAGCAGGATTATACCAGTCGGCAGCAGAATACGTTTTTGAAGTGCGACAATGTGTTTTTGTTGAGTGTTTTAACATTGAAATGTTTCTACCTAGTGTGCAATAGTTCTGAAAAACCACTGACATGGCCGCTTTGAAAGGGAATACTGTATGTTGGAAGAATAAACATCTATCAGAAATTATTGGGAGTTTTGTTTTTCCCAAAATGTTTCATTGCAATATTGGTCTAGTTGAAATGTGTTTCTGTCGACCAGTCAATCAATATGGACCTTTTCCTGGCTACTTATCTTCCACAGATCAACACTGAAAATATTCCAAAGTGTGTTCTTGAGCTGTTTTTCATGTTTGAAAAGTCATTGAGGCTACCTAAATATCACGTTAGGCCAGGAGTCAGCAACCCAAAACATTGAAAGAATATTGGACCCAAAATACAAAAAACAAATCTGTCTGGAGCCGCAAAAAATGAAAAGCCGTATACAAGTCTTATAATGAAGGCAACACATGACGTTTCTATATTAGCTATAATCAGTGTTGGGACTAACGCGTTACTGTAACGCCGTTAGTTTCGGCGGTAACTAGTAATCTAACGCGTTATTTTTTATATTCAGTAACTCAGTTACCGTTACTACATGATGCGTTACTGCGTTATTTTACGTTATTTTTTATGTAGTATCGGCTAGAAACAAGATCTGAGTGTGTTTTGTGGCAGCGCTGCGGTGGAAAATAAGAGGCGTACGTGCTTTGTGTGGGTGGGGGCGGGGGGGGGGACTCCCATACCGTAGTTGAGGAGCGCAGGGGGGGAGACGTTCCTTCGGGTCTAACAACCTTCACTTTACCCGGAAGTGGTCTTTACAGCTGAGGGTGAATGACGAGGCCGGCGGTTTGTTGCAACTTTGTGACTTTATTGGACGCAGCCATCCAGCAAGCTAGAGAGAGCACCTGCAAGCACTCACTGTCGCCGGTGCCTCACTTCTCTCGCCCACTCACTCACTGACGTCCCTCACCCACATGCTGTCATATCTTAAAGGGCCACACACACACACACACGCTCACACATAAACGCTACTATCATAACAAGACATCAAGGCGAAGCCAAGAGTCGATTTTTTTAACAAGGAGAAATTCTCAATACTTTTCTTTTGTCGAGCACAAAGAAAATAACATTTTAGTTAAATGTAAGTTGTGTCTTGGATCAAAGATCCTATCTACTTCAAGTTCAAGTTAAAGTGCCATTATGTTGCAGCTATTTAAAATAGTTTTGTCAATTTGTTCTGGCCAGAAACAAATTGGCCTTTGAAACATATCTTTGTCTTTGTGTTTTGTATGTAGACCACATTGTTTGTGTGTTGTATGTAGACCACATTGTTTGTGTGTTGTATGTAGACCACATTGTTTGTGTGTTGTATGTAGACCACATTGCTTAGCAGAGTTCAGTGATGCAAATGCATGTCAAGTTGATCAACACATTGTATTATTCTCCAGTGCAATAACAGTACTGAAATGAAGGCTAAAGGGCATTAATGGGAGCTTTTAAAAAAGAAAAGAAAAAAAGAAGTAACTAAATAGTTACTTTTCAAAGTAACGCATTACTTTTTGGTGTAAGTAACTGAGTTAGTAACTGAGTTACTTTTGAAATGAAGTAACTAGTAACTATAACTCATTACTGGTTTTCAGTAACTAACCCAACACTGGCTATAATAGCCTACTATCAAAATGACTGTGTTGCAGGCTGAAGTAAATCTTCGTTGACAGAAATGTTGAAATTTAATATTTATTCTACACATTTTTACAACATTAGAAACCATTAGTAAATCAGGGGCTACTCAGAAGGTGAGATAACTCCTGGAAATTACTGGCTTTTAATGGCCAAAGGTATTGATGTGTGTGTCCAAGTTAAAGGAAACTGCAGGCAGTCTTTTAATAGATTTATTACAATCTTTGGCAAGCTAGGTAATGTTTGCTGTGGTCTGGAACAACATGGCACACAACTATCAGAAATGTGTCATAAGACATGCAAAACTTAATTATATACAAAGAGGATAAAAGTAAAGGATATTAATTTAGCTCAAATATACCTACAAATAAGGCATAATGATGCAATATGTACATACAGCTAGCCTAAATAGCATGTTAGCATTGATTAGCTTGCAGTCATGCACTGACCAAATATGCCTGATTAGCACTCCAACAAGTCAATAACATCAACAAAGCGCACCTTTGTGCATTCACGCACAGCATAAAACGTTTGGTGGACAAAATGAGACAAAGGAGTGGAAGATTTTACATGTAAACAAACTGTTGCGTCACAGTCCACTCTATGGTGAGTTCAAGAACCGCCGAAATTAGTAGGACAAAACGATGTTCACCAAATACTCTCATCGGTGAAGAATACACACAAACATATTAAACAGTGGGCGTTCTAACAATTGGGAATGTTTGTGTCAGGTTTGTCTTCAAACAAAAACATACTAAAACAAGAAAATTATTTTCCCCCCATCTCTTTCTATTTTCAATCCTTTTTAAAAAAAAATGCTCCAAGGAGCCACTAGGGCGGCACTAAAGAGCCACGGGTTGCTGAGCCCTGCTTTAGGCCATCTTCATACATTATTTTGATTCCATTCATTATATTGAATGTGCTTCAGATAATCTTACAAAGTAAGGTCTACTGCATCCATACATTTGGAAGATATATACATTATTACGATTGGAATGTCCTCTAAAGCAGTGATTTTCAAACTGGTACGCCAATAAATATTGTAAAATAGTTCATTATTTAATTTATGTTTTAGTGTTAGTGTTCAAACTGTGTGTAACGTTATGGTGGCCAAAAATATTACATATACTTGATAAATAAAACCTCTGCCTTGTTTTTAATGAATACTTAGGCCAAGCAGCACGGTGGAAGAGGGGTTAGTGCGTCTGCCTCACAATACGAAGGTCCTGAGTAGTCGTGAGTTCAATCCCGGCCTCGGGATCTTTCTGTGTGGAGTTTGCATGTTCTCCCCGTGACTGCGTGGGTTCCCTCCGGGTACTCCGGCTTCCTCCCACCTCCAAAGACATGCACCTGGGGATAGGTTGATTGGCAACACTAAAATTGGCCCTAGTGTGTGAATGTGAGTGTGAATGTTGTCTGTCTATCTGTGTTGGCCCTGCGATGAGGTGGCGACTTGTCCAGGGTGTACCCCGCCTTCCGCCCGATTGTAGCTGAGATAGGCCCCAGCGCCCCCGCGACCCCGAAGGGAATAAGCGGTAGAAAATGGATGGATGGACTTAGGCCAAGTACCATGAATTGATTAACGTGGACCCCGACTTAAACAAGTTGAAAAACTTATTCGGGTGTTACCATTTAGTAGTCAATTGTACATAATAATACTGTGCAATCTACTAATAAAAGTCTCAATCAAAATCAATCAATCAAAGTATGCTACTGTATTTTAACTACTGGCTTGTTTTTAATGAATACTTAAGCCTGGTACTCTAGTGTATTTTAACCTCTGTCTTGTTTTTAATGAATACTTAGGCCTAGTATGTAACTGTATTTTAATGTTGGGCTTTATGGCGAGGACAAGTGTTTTCTGAGGTGTAACTGGGTGAGAAAAGTTTGAGAACCCCCGCTGGAGAGATGTGACGTTCCAGAACAAAATGAGTCGTTAAAGCGGCTCTTTTAAGTGAACGATGAGAATCGATTCACTGTTTGTTTGGGAGCAGTTTTTTATGCACATGCGGATATAGCCTAGTGTGGTGACCCAAACCATATAATGAGAGACATTCACCTAAGAGGACACTGTAGCTTTAAGAGAAGAAGCGGAGAGGGAGTTAGGAACTTCCGCTTCCGGTTGAGAGGTCGTTGTTGTTGTCGGATGTATGACATGCTATGTTGGAGCTAGTAAACTTCCTCGACTACGCTCACGTCTCCTGTCTCGTTGTTTACAAACTCCACATTGGTGACCCCGAGAATACGAACTACGAATACGAGCATGTCAGACAATGAAGGCGCTGACAATTTTGTTGACGCGGTACCCGCAGACGGAGTAGCTGCTGCTAACAACAACATGGCTAACGCGGTACCCGCAGGCGGAGTAGCTACTGCTAACAACATGGCTAACGCGGGAATCTACGCCGTTACTGTGAAGTTACCCGATTTCTGGCAGCATAACCCACGGCCGTGGTTTCAACACGTGGAAGCCCAGTTCCAGCTAAGGGGAATAACGCAGGATTCTACGAAGTACTTCCATGTAGTGGCGGCGTTGGACGCATCAACGACGGCGCGAGCGATGACACTGTTGGAGGCTCCACCGCCTGCTGGCAAATACGATGCTTTAAAGACTTTCCTCCTGAAGTTATTTGAGCTGTCGGAGCTGGAAAAAGCGGACCGTTTACTGTCCCTACATGGCCTTGGTGACGGGAAACCGTCTGAACTGATGGAAAAAATGCTGTCTGTGCTGGGATCAGCCGACCCGGCGTTTCTGTTTACACACATTTTCCTGAGGCAGCTCCCCGCACCGGTACGCACACCGATAGCCAGTTCTCCACTCGCCGCCTCCAAGGACTACCGTGCTTTGGCCGCTGAGGCGGACAGGGTTTTCCTGGCCAACCGGCAACAGTTTGTGCATGCCCTGCTGCCCCACCAGGCCGTCCCGCCACCTCCTGTGGATGACTATGTGGACACCGCGGCTGCGGTGACGGCTCGCCGCCAACCTGAAGACGGGCTCTGTTTTTACCATGCCAGGTTCGGGGCCAAGGCGAAGCAGTGTCGCAAACCCTGCAGTTACAGGATTCAGGGAAACGCCAGGGCCGGCGCTCGTTAGCGGCTATGGGCGCCGGCCGTGACTGCAAGCTGTTGTTCATCAGGGACTCCTTGTCGGGCCGGCGGCTGCTGGTGGACTCTGGTGCGCAACGCAGTATACTACCAGCACAAGCTGTGGACACGATGACCGGCAGCCACGGCCCCCAGATGGACGCCGCCAACGGCACCTCCATTCGGACGTACGGTGTCAGGCGCGTGGATGTTAGTTTTGGCGGCCGACAGTTCGGTTGGGATTTTGTGATGGCTGCTGTATCCACCCCGCTGCTAGGTGCGGATTTCCTCTGCGCGTTCAACCTGCTGGTGGATATTAAGAACTGTCGCTTGATTGATGCCGTCTCTTTTGCGTCATACCCCTGCACGCTTGGGGGGGCTGGGGCGTTGTGCCTCGCTAACACACTCGCCACCGGGGATCCATACCAACGCCTGCTCGCCGGTTTCCCTGGGCTCACCACGCCCACCTTTTCCTCGGCGGTGGCCAAGCACGGTGTGGAACATCACATCGCCACTGTGGGCCGCCCGGTTTACGCCCGGGCCCGACGCCTCGACTCGTCCAAGCTCGCAATAGCCAGGGAGGAGTTTTCGATGATGGAACGCCTCGGCATTGTCCGCCGTTCGGACAGCCCGTGGGCTTCTCCGCTACATATGGTTACTAAGGCCGGCGGGGGTTGGCGCCCTTGCGGAGACTTCCGTCGCCTAAACAACGCCACGACCCCCGACCGGTACCCCATACCGCACATCCAAGATTTCTCTTCCCACTTGGCGGGCGCTACCATCTATTCCAAAATTGACTTAGTGCGAGGCTACCACCAGGTACCGGTCCACCCGCGAGATGTCCCAAAAACGGCTGTCATCACACCCTTCGGGCTCTTCGAGTTCTTACGTATGCCGTTTGGCCTTACGGGGGCGGCGCAGACGTTCCAACGTCTTATGGACTCTGTGCTCCGGGACATGCCATTTTTGTTTGTGTACTTGGACGACATCCTTGTGGCCAGCGCGTCGGTGGAGGAACACATGACACACCTCAGGCAGCTGTTCGAGAGGCTTAGCGAGCACGGCCTCATCATCAACCCAGCCAAGTGTCAGTTCGGGGAGTCGTCCATCACCTTCCTCGGGCACCACATCACTCCGCAGGGGGCCGTTCCCCTGCCCGACAGGGTTGAGGCTGTCGCCGCGTTCCCCCGTCCCCCTACTGTACAGGCCTTGCAGGAGTTTTTGGGCATGGTGAACTTTTATAACCGTTTCCTGCCTCGTGCTGCACACGTCATGCGTCCCCTTTATGGGGCCCACCGGGGGAAGAAGTCTAAGGACAAGTTGGACTGGTCCCCAGAGATGGATGAGGCTTTTGAGGCTGCCAAGTCTGCGCTGGCCAATGCTGCGCTGCTAGCTCACCCGTCGCCGGCCGCCCCTATAGCCCTTACGACGGACGCCTCCGACTATGCCGTGGGGGCCGTATGTGAGCAGTGGGTGGCTGGTGGATGGCAGCCATTGGCGTTCTTCAGTAAACAGCTCCGGGAAAATGAGCGCAAGTACAGCACCTTTGATAGGGAGCTACTGGGACTTTTCCTCGCAACCAGACACTTTCGGTTCCTGTTGGAGGGCCGGCAGTTCACCGCTTTCGTGGACCACAAACCGCTGACGTTCTGCATGGCCAAAACTTCGGAGCCGTGGTCTGGGCGTCAGCAGCGCCATCTCGCGGCGGTCTCTGAGTTCACTACGGACATACAACATGTGTCTGGCAAGGATAACTTTGTCGCCGACTGCCTTTCACGGGCTGTTGTTAACTCCGTTCACTTGGGGCTCGACTACGCCGCTATGGCAGCGGACCAGGCCAAGGACGCGACCGTTCAGGACTACCGGTCGGGCCCTACGGCGCTGCGCCTGGAGGACGTGGCGTTTGACGCGGCTAACACTACCCTCCTCTGCGACGTCTCCACCGGCCAACCGCGACCCCTGGTGCCTGCTTCCTGGCGGCGCCGGGTTTTCGACACCGTCCACGGCCTTTCACATCCTGGGGTGAAGGCCTCGACCAAGATGGTGAGTGTCAAGTTTGTTTGGCCGGGGCTCCGCAAGGATGTTAGAGCCTGGGCCAGCTCGTGTGTGGCGTGCCAGCGCGCCAAGGTGCACCGCCATACCAAAGCCCCTTTGGCGCCGTTTGTGGTTCCAGAGAGGCGGTTCGACCACGTGAATGTTGACCTTGTGGGCCCTCTGCCTCCCTCCCGTGGTTATACCTTCCTCCTCACTATTGTGGACAGGGCTACCAGATGGCCGGAGGCTATCCCCTTGTCCTCGACGACGGCCGCGGAGGTGGCACGGGCGTTCATCGGCTGCTGGGTGGCCCGTTTTGGCACGCCTGGTGACATCACAAGCGACCGAGGCTCCCAATTTACCTCTGAGCTCTGGACGGCGGTTGCTGAGCACCTCGGGATGAAGATCCACCGCACTACTGCCTACAACCCGCAGAGCAACGGACTGTGCGAGCGGTTCCATCGGGACATGAAAGCAGCTCTGCGGGCCAGCCTCACGGACGGCGACTGGGTGGACCGGCTTCCGTGGGTCATGCTCGGCCTGCGTTCAGCCCCTAAGGAGGACCTCCAGGCATCCGCCGCGGAGCTGGTGTATGGCGAGCCTCTACGGGTTCCAGGGGCGTTCCTTCCGACTGCTACGGCTCCCTGGTCGCCCGCCTCTCACCTCAGTGTGTCCCGGAGCGCTGCTGACGCCTTCGTTCCCGTTCCGACGTCTCGACACTGCCTTCCCCAGTCCTACGTCCCCAAGGATCTGCCATCGGCGAAATACGTCTTCATAAGACACGACAGCCATCGGTCCCCGCTGCAGCCTCCATACGACGGGCCCTTCCGTGTCCTGGAGGCGGGGGATAAGAACTTTGTGGTAGACATGGGGGGCAGACCGGAGCGGGTGGCTATAGACCGTCTCAAGCCTGCTCACGTGGACATTGGGGAGTCGGTGCAAGTGGCCCTGCCGCCGCGACGGGGGCGCCCTCCTCAGTCGGCCCCTGCGCCTGCCTCTCTTCCGGCCCCAGCTCCACCGGTGGCTCGCGTTTCGGGCCCATCTGTTTCCCCTCCTGTCAAGCACAGCCGTTACGGACGGAAGGTCCTCCCCCCGGCCCGTTACCTGTTGCCCCATTGACTTTGCACTGTGTTGGTTACTGTTCATTTACTGCAGGGTCATGTTTTTCTGTTATGCAATTGCACTTTTTCTGTTTTGCAGGGTTTTGTGTAGGTGAATTCTGGGGGGGCCTGTGTGGTGACCCAAACCATATAATGAGAGACATTCACCTAAGAGGACACTGTAGCTTTAAGAGAAGAAGCGGAGAGGGAGTTAGGAACTTCCGCTTCCGGTTGAGAGGTCGTTGTTGTTGTCGGATGTATGACATGCTATGTTGGAGCTAGTAAACTTCCTCGACTACGCTCACGTCTCCTGTCTCGTTGTTTACAAACTCCACACTAGGCAATTGCCCACATTACTAGAAAATTAGTCATACGTTAATCAATTCAATAAAAAAAACAAAAACGTTTTTTTATTGCATTTATTTTAATCTTATCTATTTGAATTGGAATTCACTTTTCTGGTTCATTGTTCTGATGTGTAGTAGTTCCAGCGTAAACACACCAGGTAGGCTGGTAAAATGTTGTACTCACATTTATACTTTTGGTATTCATTAATGCATTTTATTCTTACTCATTATGTGTGTATTTTTTAATGTATTCTTACAAATGCTCTTATGCTAAAACGTTTTTCGGGCGGGTCTCTCCCTTAGAGATAGGGTGAGAAGCTATGCCATCCGGGGGAGGCTCAAAGTAAAGCCGCTGCACCTCCACATCGAGAGGAGCCAGATGAGGTGGTTCGGGCATCTGGTCAGGATGCCACCCGAACGCCTCCCTAGGGAGGTGTTTAGGGCACGTCCGACCGGTAGGAGGCCACGGGGAAGACCCAGGACACGTTGGGAAGACTATGTCTCCCGGCTGGCCTGGGAACGCCTCGGGATCCCCCGGGAAGAGCTGGACGAAGTGGCTGGGGAGAGGGAAGGCTGGACTTCCCTGCTTAGGCTGCTGCCCCCGTGACCCGACCTCGGATAAGCGGAAGAAGATGGATGGATGGATGGACGGGTGAAAGACAATTCCTAACTTGTGACGTCCCTGTCAAAGTGTGGAAATATGGCACCGCCTTCTCGAATGTTTACAATGAAAACAACAACAAAATTAATTATGGTATAAATAATATTTCTGAATAATTTCCAATAATAAAGTAATAATTGTGTAAATGTATATTTTTGTGATCCAGATATTATGTTTACTTTAAAAAAAAGCAACAAAAAAAAACGTTAAGCGTTAAAAATAAGGAAAATATACAATAATAATAGTAATAATAACAAACCAGTCTTTGTAACAGTTCTTTGAAAGAAACAGCTCTTCGAGAACTGTCTCCCTTCAAAAAGCCATACATCCCATCTCGAACATCTTCGAGTCTTGCCAGCCCGCTTTGATTTTGACATGACGGAAAAGGCAAAGGTGCCCACGAATCACACATCTGTGTTTCACAAACGAGCGCAGTGATTGGCTAGCGCACTCGGAAGGCGGGCTCTTTCAAAGCACTGAACGCTTCCAATTCTTATTAGTGAAGTTTTTGAATTTATTCCACAGAAAAAGTAGCGTCGCCAAAATAAAACTCCAGGGTGCAAAACATACGCGCAAATATTAAGAATATTACATACATGTATGCATTTGTTCACATATATTAAAATTATTATTAAATATCCAACATTTAGGTTGGTCAAAGTGATAACGTACATTTTAGTATAACAGCTTATTAATTTATTTTGAAAACTCTCACCGGATGATTAGTTGTTTTTAATGCTTCACTGGATGATAGTTGTCTGATTAGTTTATTTTATTGCCGCCTACTCAATTTGGCAAAGCTGGCATTATTGTTATGGCATCAAAACTACTATTTTTTAATGTCATTGTTGTGTTTTGAATGTCGGTGTAATTTCTGCTCTTTTGTCGTCTTAAAGTGAGGTGGTAAGAGTTGAACACAGCTAGCAAGTTAGCTAGCCGGCTAAGGAAGTTAGCCAAACATTTAGCTGTCGAACCGCGTCAGCTCGCGGAGGACATCGCTATTTTCTCCTGCATTTCGAGCCTCGTCGTCGGCTTTTGCAACCGTCCATTGCCGCGGGAAGCCACCGATTAGAAGCACTTGCAAAAATATTCAAAATTAAATCTCCTGTGTTGTATCGTAAGAAGATGTTTGTTTCCAATCTGCCGCCGTTTTTATGAGGCGCTGCTGCTTCTTTTTTTGACAAAGAAAGCCGAGCGGGCTTTCTGTCGCCTTTCGCCGGATTATCTTCTTGTTCGAGCGGATGGCGCCACAGAGGCACGGCTCCTCGGTTGGGAGCCAGCCGGTGGCTTCTGGTGCCGCCGGGAGAGCGGACGGACTGTACTCGTCCTCCGAGGGAAAGAAGGCCAACATGCAGCTCTTTCAAGCCGACCACGAGTTGTTCCTGCAGGCCTTCGAGAGTGAGTTTCCTCTCGTAAATCTACTTTTTCCACTTCAATTTACAATGCACAAGTGAAGTACATGTATATGTTTGCTTTTACTGTATATGATTTCTTGCGATGCACAAAAAAGTACATACTTCCCATGAAGCTGGGTTGACTTGTGTGTTGCTACTCTTTTTTGATCAATTTAATTGTACTAACATGTCCTTGGGGACTTCCAAACTTCTCACAAATTAAAATATGAGTTTGACCGGTGCAGCTGCTACTTAAAAGTACTTAAACTAATCAACTTGGAGCCAGATGAGGTGTTTCGGACATCTGGTCAGGATGCCACCCGAACGCCTCCCTATGAAGGTGTTTAGGGCACGTCCGACCGGTAGGAGGCCACAGGGAAGACCCAGGACATGTTCGGAAGACTATGTCTCCCGGCTGGCCTGGGAACGCCTCTGGTTCCCACGGGAGGAGCTGGACGATGTGGCTGGGGAGAGGGAAGTCTGGGTTTCCCTGCTTAGGCTGCTGCCCCCGCGACCCGACCTCGGCTAAGCGGAAGAAGATGGATGGATGGGCCTCACAAATGAATAAATGCTGATTATGGAACTTGCATGTTGATTTTTGCAGAGCCCACCCAAATCTACAGGTTCCTCCGCACCAGAAACTTGATAGCTGTGAGTTTTCTTCTTTTCTTCACAACTTTTTTTCCCCACCTTTTTGACATTTTATTGTAACATTTGCATTTCACTTTGCAGCCCATATTCCTGCACAGGACCCTCACCTACATGTCCCACAGAAACTCCAGGAAGAACAGCAAGAGGTACTGTAAGAGTAATGTTGATAATTTGATTTGACAGTCTAATGAGTTTCACAGACGTGTGCACACTTGTTTGACTCATTGAAATTACGCATTGAAATCGGAAAGAATGTGAAATTCCGGAAGTCCACACGTTCCCAGGACGCAGATTTTTTATTTTTTTTAACTGATTATCGCTTTTCGCCAGTGTTTTGATTTGTTTATATTTGCCGGGTCAAATTATTAATTATTAATCGACTTCAAAGTAATACACTTTCCGGTACAATTTCTTAAATTTAGATTCGCTGAAAGTTTTATTGATCACAAATACTGCATTTCCGGTATTGGACTCCCGTGTGGTATTGTTTTCTTCATGGCGAGCAATGAATTGTCATTGAAGCTTCAGGAGACACTTTTTAGCAAATGGCTCACTTATAGAGATGGAAAGATGTTTTGCACGCCATTTAAACGGGCTAAGGAAAATAACACCTTTGCGACCGGGTGCACTGATTTTCACAGATCCAGCCTCACCAGGCACCAAAAACACCCTCCAAGGGCGGGATGTGCTGTGTAAAATGCATTGGAAATTTGGCACCCTCTATGTAAATGTTGCAAACAGCCCCTTTAAATGGGAGCCAATAGTCATTTTTGTTTGTTTTACTTATTGTACACAAGACACTTTATTTTGTTAAAAAAATGTCCAAATCAGAAAAATTGATTCACATCCAAATGGCGATACTTAAACCTTTCAGGACATCTTTATGCAACAGAAAGAGCTTTTCTAAAATAAAGTATCTGATCAAAACGTAAAATCCAATCAGATCTGACGCCAGAAATGCTTAAGAGGACATCTCTGATTTGTGTTGAAATATGGAGGAGTCAATCTTGTTAGGCACTTTATGTGCAATAAAGAGCACAGGTTGAGGGTTCAACTCCTGAAATAAGCTAATTTGCTGCCGGTTATACTTCACCAAGTCTTTCTCACATGGCAGCTCGTCAGAGTGAAGCAGCTCAGTTTCACTTCCTGCTGCGTGTGCTTTAGATGTGAATAAAACACAAAGTATCACACAAAGAACTTCCACCAACCTGCCTCATTGTGTTTTATGTCCAGTGTGAAATCAAAGTGCTTCACGCTGTAAATGAGGACTTGTCTGACTCTTTGTGGCATGTGAGTCGTCCACTTTGTGTGCCCCTGAAGCCTCACTGGGTCCTGACAGGTGTTTTTACTTAGCGCCTCCACGGGCCTTCTTTACTGGGCTTTAGAGGCCACGACAACCCAACTGGTCTGACTTAAAAGTGTCAGACAAGAAAAATGGGCGGGAGAAAGTTGCCAGGAAGGGAGATTTCTTTTTTTTTTCTTTTTGTCTCTGCCTTCAGCAAAGAAAATCAAACACAGTTGTAGTTCAACACAGGTGGTGTCCTGTAGGGATGTAACGATAAACCGCTGTAAAACTCCCAATGGTTAGTATTACCGTTTTTATTAAATGGCAAATTTGATGGTAAAATTGTGATCCATAACACCGATAAAGTCACGGACCGGTAACACTGCTTATTTACTGGAGAAGCCAGCTAGTGCCAGCTAGCTTAAATGCTAACATGAAAACATGAAGGATGAACATTTTTCTCCATTAAAAAAAACATTGCCCAATCTAAACTTCTATCAACACATTACTGTCTGAGCAACTAAGATATTTAATTGTGTACACTAACCCTACAAGCTGTACTCTCTTGGACCAAGATAGCGATTCATACTCAAACTCGAAGCAATATGACAACAGGAAGTGAATTTAAGTGACGTCACATAAACCGGACGTGACGCACCCAACCCATGTTTTTTTCCACGTTTTTTTCTTTGTCATTAAAAAAACCCATCAACTTTTACACATCTAAAACAGAAGAAGATTAAACACTCAATCAAAACTAATATTGTTATCATAGAACATATTTCTTCTTTCTTTCTTTCTTTCTTTATTTCTTTCTTTCTTTCTTTTTTCTTTCTTTCGTTTTTTGGTTTATTTCGAACATGAACACACTTCTAGTACATCACACAATTTCTTATCATTTCTCTTTACATCATGTCCGAAAAGGAGTAGGAAGAAGCTAAGCTTATTTAATCCTACCCCTTTCCCACTTCAGAGCATTTACAAATACATACGTTCATTTACGGCAGGGGTCACCAACGCGGTGCCCGCGGGCACCAGGTAGCCCGTAAGGACAACATGACCTGTTCTAAAAATAGCTCAAATAGCAGCACTTACCAGTGAGCTGCCTCTATCTTTTAAATTGTATTTATTTACTAGCAAGCTGGTCTCGCTTTGCCCGACATTTTTAATTCTAGGAGAGACAAAACTCAAATAGAATTTGAAAATCCAAGAAAATATTTTAAAGACTTGGTCTTCACTTGTTTAAATAAATTCATAATTTTTTTTACTTCGCTTCTTATAACTTTCAGAAAGACAATTTTAGAAAAAAAATACAACCTTAAAAATGATTTTAGGATTTTTAAACACATATACCTTTTTATCTTTTAAATTCCTTCCTCTTCTTTCCTGACAATTCTGACTATGTTCAAGTATTTTTTTTTTTTATTATTGTAAAGAATAATAAATACATTTTAATTTAATTCTTCATTTTAGCTTCTGTTTTTTCGACAAAGAATATTTGTGAAATATTTCTTCAAACTTATTATGATTAAAATTCAAAAAAATTATTCTGGCAAATCTAGAAAATCTGAAGAATCAAATTTTAATCTTATTTCAAAGTCTTTTGAATTTCTTTAAAAAATGTTGTTCTGGAAAATCTAGAAGAAATAATGATTTGTCTTTGTTAGAAATATACCTTGGTCCAATTTGTTATATATTCTAACAAAGTGTAGATTGGATTTTAACCTATTTAAAACATGTCATCAAAATTCTAAAATTAATCTTAATCAGGAAAAATTACCAATGATGTTCCATAAATTATTTTTTTAATTTTTTCAAAATATTCGAATTAGCTAGATTTTCTCTTCTTTTTTTCGGTTGAATTTTGAATTTTAAAGAGTCAAAATTGAACATAAACTATGTTTCAAAATTGAATTGTCATTTTTTTCGTGTTTTCCCCTCTTTTAAACCGTTCAATTAAGTGTAAATATAATTAATTATTAATAATAACATAGAGTTAAAGGTAAATTGAGCAAATTGGCTATTTCTGGCAATTTATTTAAGTGTGTATCAAACTGGTAGCCCTTCGCATTAATCAGTACCCAAGAAGTAGCTCTTGGTTTCAAAAAGGTTGGTGACCCCTGATTTACGGTCTTCTTTTTGTTTTTTCTTCTGCCAAGAAAGTATATTGTGTGGCTTTTTATTTATTGGATTTGGTTATAAGTTTGTTTGAGTAGTTTTTCAGCATATTCTACAATATCGTGTTAGTAACCGTGATCATTTTGGTGACTAACCGTGATATGGAATTTTCATATCGTTACATGATAGAACTTTTTTGCTTCTGATCCCATACAGATATTGGAGCCTTGGCTGACACCAATATTGATCTGATATCAGCAGGAATCATGCATACTTTTATTATTTTGTAGAGTGGAATCTTAGAAAAGGTTTGAGCAAGTAAAATTAGTCCAAGAACAATAGTAGGTATAAAAAACAGTAAAATATTTATTATTAACCATCTGGAATTGACTTATGCCGTCTTTAGGTTGAAGTATAGTTAGGGCTTGGCGATTATATGATTGGATTAATTTGAGATTGATCACGGTGATCGGCTGTTAGCATATTTTCTCGATCTAACATGGCGGAAATGTCTGTTAGAAGTTACCGCAGTAGTAAATAGTAGGGAAGCAACAATGCTTGGTATAATCCTGCACGGAAAAAATCCACTTTTCTTGACCGTGATCTCGTGTGTGTCTGTGAATGTGTGTGTGTTTCAGTACGTTTGTGTGTGAAAGTGTGTCCGTGTGTGCGACCATCTCGTTCCACTGTCGTGAAAGTCAGTCTCCTCATGGCGTAAATAATGTTCTATCGCGTTGTGCCTCGTCCCCTTACACAGTTGGAAGTGCAGCCCAGATGAACAAAATAAATATGACTAACACTAGCATAGAAGTTGAAACACAACATTTAAAAAGAGCAGCGACTTTGTGTCCCTGTTGTTGGAGTAACAAACACATTAGTACCGGTATTAAAAAAAACAAAATCTCTGCAGACAGACACTTTGTGTTCTTTTTGTTTGTTTGTGGATGAAAAAAAAACATTTTGTTCCTGACATAATCATTAAACTTGTTTTATGTGTTGGTGCACATTATTTTACAGTACCTCAAATACAAATTGCACTTTAAAGGCCTACTGAAATGAAATTGTTTTATTTAAACGGGGATAGCAGATCTATTCTATGTGTCATACTTGATCATTTCGCGATATTGCCATATTTTTGGTGTAAGGATTTAGTATAGAACAACGACGATAAAGATCGCAACTTTTGGTATCTGATAAAAAAAAGTTTTGCCCCTACCGGAAGTAGCGTGACGTAGTCAATTGAACATATACGCAAAGTTCCCTATTGTTTACAATGATGGCCGCATGAAGTGTGAGAGATTCGGACCGAGAAAGCGACAATTTCCCCATTAATTTGAGCGAGGATGAAAGATTTGTGGATGAGTAAAGTGCAAGTGAAGGACTAGTTGGGAGTGGATGCGATTCAGATAGGGAAGATGCTGTGAGAGCCGGGGGTGACCTGATATTTAGCTGCGAATGACTACAACAGTAAATAAACACAAGACATATATATACTCTATTAGCCACAACACAACCAGGCTTATATTTAATATGCCACAAATTAATCCTGCATAAAAACACCTACGTGTTTGTTATGCTAGCTCCTAGCTCCTCTGCTAGCTCCTAGCTCCATAGAACACGCCAATACAATTCAAACACCTGATCAACACACACAATTACTCAGCCCAAAAGACCGTTCACCTAACCCAAGGTTCATAAAGCTTATATATTTAAACAAAGTTACGTACGTGACGCGCACGTACGGTCAAGCGATCAAATGTTTGGAAGCCAAAGCTGCATACTCACGGTAGCACGTCTGCGTCTTTGTCATTCAAATCAAAGTAATCCTGGTAAGAGTCTGTGTTGTCCCAGTTCTCTACAGGCGTCTGTGTATCAAAGTCAAAAGTCCTCCTGGTTAGAGTCTCTGTTATCCGAGTTCTTCGATCTTGACTGCATCTTTCGGGAATGTAAACAAAGAAACACCGCCGGCTGTGTTGTGTTGCTGCTGACTTCCTTCGCAAAATACGTCCGCTTTGCACCGAGAACTTTCTTCTTTGCTTGCTCAGCTTCTTTCTCCATAATGCAATGAACATAATTGCAACAGATTCACCAACACAGATGTCCAGAATACATCCAGAATGAGATGAAAACAGCTATTTCGTATTGGCTTCAATGTGGAAGCCATACCCGTGTTCCCCGGGCTACGTCACGCGCATACGTCATCCTCAGAGGCGTTTCGAACCGGAAGTTTAGTGGCAAATTTAAAATTGCACTTTATAAGTTAACCTGGCCGTATTGGCATGTGTTGCAATGTTAAGATTTCATCATTGATATATAAACTATCAGACTGCGTGGTCGGTAGTAGTGGGTTTCAGTAGGCCTTTAATGTATTTTCATTCAATATAAAATACAAAATTTGGGTTTGAAAGACTCCACAAAGTGGGTCACCGCTTGCCGTTTGCCAAAGCACTGGTGAGACGCACTGATGTATACAAGTCCTCAAAGAATACAAATATTAATTTACCTTTTGAATGTTTAGTAAATGTTAACTTGAAATAAAAGTCTTATAGTATCCACTAGACCAAATGTACTTTTACTGCAGAATGTTTGTGATGACAAGCAAATAAACAAAATAACTTTGAGAAGGAAAAAAGTTGTTCTCTTTACCCCTACAAAACGTACCGAAAAAGGAAAACTGTGGCTCTAAAATCAGATATGAACCGTAGTGTGGGTTACCTGTACAGGTGCATCTCTAGTAAACACAAATATAGACAAAATGACAGTTGTCAGCTGTTAGCATATATTACCTCAATCAAACATGGTGGAAATGTCTTTTACAAGATACTGCTGTAGTAATCAGGAGGGAAGCGGTACTCGGTATAATCCTGCACGGGACATTCCACTTTAATTAAAAAAATAAAATAAAATTGTGATATTATTTGAGATCGGATGACATGAAAAAAAAAATCGTGATCATATTTTTGCCATATCGCCCAGCCCTAAGTGGAGTGGTAGTTGTTTTTTGGGGACACCTAGTGGTCACAATAATTCTTGAAGTTAATTTCATGACTCAGTAAGTTGAATGATGTGGACACGTTTGTTACTGGATAATTTCTAATACACTTCTGCCTTGTAGACTCTGTATGTGTAAGTAATACGTAGCTATAAATATTTTATACTTGTTTATAGTAGACTGGTTGATTACTATGTATGTCTAGCTTGTGTGCTATTGTGTGCTTAGCCGTTGTCTAGCTGCTAGCTCCTAGAAGCCTATAGCCTAGCATGTTTACCTTTTGTAAATAACTTGATTAAAATAGAAGAAATTGTGTGCTTATTGGAGGACATTTAGAAGTTAACTGGCTGTCCAGTTGGGCACAAGTTAAGTTAAAGTTAAGTTAAAGTACCAATGATTGTCACACACACACTAGGTGTGTCGAAATTTGTCCTCTGCATTTGACCCATCCCCTTGTTCACCCCCTGGGAGGTGAGGGGAGCAGTGGGCAGCAGCGGTGCCGCGCCCGGGAATCATTTTTGGTGATTTAACCCCCAATTCCAACCCTTGATGCTGAGTGCCAAGCAGGGAGGTAATGGGTCCCATTTTTATAGTCTTTGGTATGACTCGGCCGGGGTTTGAACTCACAACCTACCGATCTCAGGGCGGACACTCTAACCACTAGGTCACTGAGTATGTAACACGCTGCAGGACTGCTTGTATCGCACACGATGTCACACACAAGTAAACACGCTGCAGGATTGCACTTGTATTGCACATGATATCTCACATTTTACATGCAAGCACATATCACAGTTGTTTTTTTTAAATATTGGATCAATATCAGATCAAGATTCCTCTAGGTCAAAAGCAGTTCAGCAGCTTTTGAAAAATGTAGCTGAGAAGAAAATGGCTTTTAAGCTTGTGAACATTGCAAAAGTTGAACAATGCTCACTAACGCCTGCTGTGGGTGTGCAGGAAAAGCTCAAAGGTGGACAATCTGCTCTTCCAAGTGGAAAAGATGCGAGGCGAACAGGAGCTGAACAGGTAAGAAAGAAGCCCCCGTCCTGCTGGTAGAATGTTCTAATTAGAAATATGACGTCGTTTCACCAGTTTGGCATCAAACCTGCACCTCACCTTCAGCGGCTTCTTCCACAAAGCTGGTAAGTTTGTGTGTCGCCCGCTCTGTGCCTGATGAAGCTTATTGACTCGTCCGTTTCAGTCCTGCTTTGTGTGGTTGTCAGGGAAACCGTCTCAGGACTGCGAGAACGAGCAGAGCTCCGTCTCTCTGGAGGTTCTGCTGGTCAAAGTCTGCCACAAGAAAAGAAAGGTTAGCATCATCATCATCTTCTTCGCTAGCACCAGATCATGAGCGTGCCCAACTTACTTCCTGTCCAGGACGTCAGCTGTCCAGTCAAGCAGGTTCCGGCCGGCAAGAAGCAGGTCCCTCTCAACCCAGACACCAGTTCTAGCCCGGCCAAACCCGGAAGCTTGCCCACCCTGCTGGTCCCGAGCAGCGAGTTTGAAGCCAGCAACTCTCACATCTTCAAGTCCTACTCGCTGCTCTTCAGAGTGTCCCGGCCTGCATACTCCTGCTCGCCCATTAAAGCAGAGTCCCACCACACAGGTGAGATAACACGCACCACACCACGGCTGTCTAAACCTTTTCCACTGAGGGCCAAACACTGAAAAATAAATCTTGCAAGGACCATTTTGATATTTTATACAGATTTTTGTAACGTTTAGGGTTCTCCTCAAGAAGGGTCTCCATCATAAAAATGTTTGGTTTTTTTTCAACGCTTGCATCTCTAGATCACTGGTTCTTAAACTTTTTCATCAAGTACCACCTCAGGAAAAACTTGGCTCTCCAAGTACCACCATAATGACCAACATTAAAATACAGTAGCGTAGTTGGTACTATTAATTAAAAACAAGGCAGAGGTTTTATTTAACAAGTATATTTAATATTTATGTATTACATAGGAAAATAAAACACTGTACTTTAATCAAGTGATTCTTTGGCGTACCACTAGATTTAGCCCGCGTAGCACTAGTGGCACACATACCTCAGTTTGAGAATCACTGCTCTAGATGAACTTCATATCTGTCGATATAAAGTTGTATTTTTTAAATATTTATGACCTTTTTGTTAAAGAAACCCCTGTTTTTATGGCAAAATATGCAACATTTCCCACAAAAAAATGTTCAAAGTGGAATATTTGATGTGAAGTAATTGTAGTCATCCATCCATCCATTTTCTACTGCTTGTCCCTTTTGGGGTCGCGGGGGATGCTGGAGCCTATCTCAGCTGCATTCGGGCGGAAGGCGGGGTACACCCTGGACAAGTCGACACCTCATCGCAGGGCTGTAATTGTAGTCTTAAATAAGTAAATAAATCATAACATTGATTTTTATGAGTTATGTTTTGAGCAATGACAGTTTCAAAAAAATCCCACTAAAATGATTGGGGTTTCAACAGGGCCCCACTTGTAAAAGTATTACAAATAAAAACATTTAAATTATTTTTACTTTGAACAGTTTGTCCGTCGATTATACGTTTTTATCATTATTTTGTTTTATGCTTTTTTTGTCATAGACATTTTTTTTAATGGCAAAAACACATCATTTGCAATATTTTCCCAAAAAACTGTTCAAAGTGAAATATTTGATGTGAAGTAATTGGAGCCATGAACAGGTCAATTTTTTTTTAGAAATGACAGCTTTGAAAAAATAAAAAAAGGGCCTGCATGGCAACTTTTAGAGTCAACATTGCAATTTTTTTCTTACATTACATCTGTTTGCTTTTTTATTCCACTTTTTTATGGCTCTTTTAAAATAAAAGTAATTTCAGAATGTGCCTAGGGGCCATTAAAAGTTAGACTTTGGAAACCTGCACTCATTTAAAGTCCAACTTACTTGATTGTCATACATTTGACACGTCCCTGTCCAGAGTTGACCGAGGAAGTGACGCACAGGAAGAGGCGGAGCTCCCCTCTGAGGGAGGATGGAGAAAGCACGCTGGTGGCTCAGATGACGGTCTTCGATAAAAACAGGTGACACAGAAGTAAAAAAAGGTGTTTTTGACCTCCATAAGAGAAAGTCAGACGGAATGTTCTCTGGCGCAGACGTCTGCAGCTGTTGGATGGCGAGTATGAAGTGTCCATGCAAGAGATGGACGAGTGTCCTGTCAACAACAAGAGGGTCACCTGGGAGACCATCCTGGATGGAAAGGTAGGATTGTGAGCTGCCAAAGTTGGTGCTAGTGTTGGGAAATATCAATGTGGCCGACTAGAGATTTGAATACTGTCGTTATATCCTGATAATGACGTATTCTAGCTGTGCCCGCAAATTTGACAAGGACAAGCGAACAAAGTAGAGATGTCCGATAATATCGGACTGCCTATATTATCGGCCGATAAATGCTTTAAAATGTAATATCGGAAATTATCGGTATCTGTTTCAAAAAGTAAAATTTATGACTTTTTAAAACGCCGCTGTACGGAGTGGTACACGGACGTAGGGAGAAGTACAGAGCGCCATTAAACCTTAAAGGCACTGCCTTTGCGTGCCGGCCAAATCACATATCTACGGCTTTTCACACACACGAGTGAATGCATTCCATACTTGGTCAACAGCCATACAGGTCACACTGAGGGTGACCGTATAAACAACTTCAACACTGTTACAAATATGCGCCACACTGTGAACCCACACCAAACAAGAATGACAAACACATTTCGGGAGAACATCCACACCGTAACACAACAGAAACACAACAGAAAAATACCCAGAACCCCTTGCAGCACTAACTCTTCCGGGACGCTACAATAACATCTACGGCTTTTGGAGCTGTGCACAACTACATACACAACAAGAAGCAGAAGAACGAAGAAGAGACATGGCGACGACGAGTAAAAAGAAGAAATACGAGTCAGGAAGTCTGTCCATGATTACGCTGCAGCATGTCGGGAGCACGTTAGGCCGAGCTAAAAGCAGCAGGCCGACCATTCACATCCAAACAAACGGTCCCGAGTCAAAGAGAAGTCATGCTAGTGTGTCGCGAGCAGCACCCAAACAAGCATCTTCTCCCCCCCCAATAGTAGGAAATGACTTAAACAATTGATATTGTTACACCACCATCCTGTGTTTTTGTCTGATTATGATTGTCATTAAAAACTGAATGATCTTCAACATTTTCAGTATTAGCACTGGCTTGTTATGCAAATTTGTAGTATCACCAAAAACTAATGTAAAAGTATTAAAAAATATATATTAAACGTAAAGTTTAACAAAAGTGTAGATATACTTGTTACAGCACAGAGTAACCCGATATTAACAAGTACCGGTAGATTAATAATATTTTTGATAAAATAATACAACAGGAAATGATGCAATATGTTATTGTAGGCGTCAGCAGCTAATAAGGAGCCTTTGTAACCCCTTTTTGAAAAATGTCCTCAAATATATACCACCAAATGTTATTTGGCACATGATATTGCTAACACAGGTGTTCTTTCAGCACCTGCCTGCGTTGGAGACCTTCTCTCAGGGTCCCACGCTGCACTTCACCCTGCGTTGGACCACCGACGCCTCCGAGCGCTCCACCGCACCCGTCGCCAAGCCTCTGGCCACCCGGAACTCCGACGCCAACCAGGAGAGCAGGGCCGCCACGCAGCGGGCCGCGCACGCCCCCGGTGAGCGAGTTGACGCTAGTGACAGAGACAAGATGGCTGACCTCAACTGACTGATGTTTGCATGCAGCGCTCAAAGAATCCATCAGTGACAAAGTTCAAACCAGGAGAGATCACATCGCAGCAGAACCACTGCAGAAACTCAGGATCTTCTACCAGGTAGGACTCATTGCTCACATTTCAACCGCTTAAGTAGTTATTTTTTTAACATTCTGCGGCACATTCTGAAAATACTATTACAAAAATAACAGAAAGCTGCCATGCAGGCTGTTTTTTTTTCTTTAAAACTGTCATTGCTCCAAAAATAATAATGAATCAAAATCAATGTTATAAATTATTGACCAGTTCAAAGCTCCAATTACTTCACATCAAATATTGCACTGTGACACTTTTTGGGAAAAAATATTGCATATTTTGTGTCTTTGCCATATCAAAAACTTAAGTTTTCTTTGACGAAAAGGCCCTAAAATTAACAAAATAAAAACAATACTAACTTATAATCGATAGATCTTGAAGTTGATGTAGAGATTTAAGCGTTGAAAGTAAAAAACAAATGGATTACTTATTTTTAACACTTATGAGTGGGGCCTTTTTGGATCCCCAATAGTTGTAGTGTTTGTTTTTTTTAACTGTCATTGCTCAAAAAATAATCATGAATCAAAATCATTGTTGTTATGAATTATTGACCTATTTAAGACTCCAATTACTTCACATCAAATATTCCACTTTGAAATATTTTGGGGGGGAAAATATTGCCTATTTTGTGGATTTGCCATATAAAAAACAGTTTTTCATGACAAAAAGGTCATAAAACATAAAAAAAGGAATACAAACTTATAATCAACATATTAATCTGAAGTTCTAAAGAGATTTAAGTGTTAAACTATCTGTGTTGGCCCTGTGATGTGGTGGTGACTTGTCCAGGGTGTACCCCGCCTTCCGCCTGAATGCAGCTGAGAGAGGCTCCAGCACCCCTCGCGACCCTGTAAGGGACAAGCGGTAGAAAAAGGATGGATGGAAGTAAAACAAAACAAAAAATAAAGATTTATTTTTACCATTTTTATGAGTGGGGCCCTTTTGGATCCCCAATAATTTGAGGGATTTGTTTTATTTATTTCATTACTCAAAAAATAACAATGAATTAAGTGTTGTTATGAATTATTGACCTATCTCAGGCTCCAATTACTGCACATCATGCAATGGAATGTTTTGGGGGGTAAATATTGCATATTTGGTATGTTTGCCAAATAAAAAAAAAAAAAGTTTTATATGACAAAAAGGGCATAAAACAAAAAAAATATTAAAAAAAAAGGAATAAAAATGTATAATCGACGGATAGATCTGAAGTTGATAGAGATTTAAGTGTTGAAAGTAAAAAAAAAAAAATGTATGCATGCATGTATGTATGAGGCCCTTTTGATCCCCAATAATTTTAGTGGGATTTATTTCATTACTCAAAAAATAATAATGAATTAAAATCAATAAGTGAAGTGAAGTGAATTACATTTATATAGTGCTTTTTCTCAAGTGACTCAAAGCGCTTTACATAGTGAAACCCAATATCTAAGTTACATTCAAACCAGTGTGGGTGGCACTGGGAGCAGGTGGGTAAAGTGTCTTTCCCAAGGACACAACGGCAGTGACTAGGATGGCGGAAGCGGGGATCGAACCTGCAACCCTCAAGTTACTGGCACGGCCGCTCTACCAACCGAGCTATACCGCCCCATATAATATTGTTATGGATTATTGACCTATTCAAGGCTCCAATTACTTTACAACTATTTTTAGGGGAAAATATTGCATGTTTTTTGGGTTTGCCATATAAAAAAGTTTTCTATGACGAAAAGGGCATAAACCAAAAAAAGTAATAACTTATCGACTGAAAGATCTAAAGTTGATGAAGAGATTTAAGTGTTTAAAGTAAAAAAAAAAAAATGTATGACTTATATTTAACACTTTTATGAGTGGGTCCCTTTTGGATCCCCAAGAATTGTAGTGTTGTTGTTTTTTCAATGGTCATTGCTCAAAAAATTATAATAAATCCAAATCAATGTTATGTATTGACATATTTAAGGCTCCAATTACTTTACATCAAATATACCACTTTCACATTTTTGAGGGGGGACATATTGCATATTTTGTTTTTCCATTAAAATTTGACAAAAGGGCATAAAACTTAAAATCTTAAGTTGATCTTAAAATTTAAGCATTCGGAAAAAACATTTATATATTGTCTTTGTTTTGAAAATGATAAAAATCTAAATGGTTCTGCATGCTTTTTTCCGTGTGCGGCCCTCAATGAAAAAAGTTTGGACACCCCTGGTGTGGTTCATGACATGTGTGTGTGTGTATAGTTCCAGTACAAAAACAACACTCGTCAGCAGACGGAGGCCCGGGACGACCTTCACTGTCCTTGGTGCACACTAAACTGCAGGAAGCTCTACAGTCTCCTCAAACACCTCAAGCTGTCCCACTCGCGCTTCGTCTTCAACTACGTGGTCAGTAACAACACGCTTCACCGACGTGACGTGACCAGAGACTTACTTGTGTTCGCTTATCAGCCTCACCCTAAAGGAGCAAAGGTGGAGGTGTCCATCAACGAGTGTTATGATGGCTCCTACTCTGGGAACCCTCAGGATGTCCACAACCAGCCGGGCTTCGCCTTCAGCAGGAACGGGCCCGTCAAGAGGGCAGCGGTGTCGCACGTCCTCGTCTGCAGGTACGCCGCCACTTCCTGTAGCGTCCGCGCGACCCCAACCCGCCTTGTTGTCCGCCCAGGCCCAAACGGACTGAGCCGAGTCTGTCGGAGTTCTTGGAGTGGGAGGATGGCGAGCGGGAGCGGCAGGGGACGTCCATCAGCGGACACAACCGCCTCTACTTCCACAGCGACAGCTGCGTGCCGCTGCGGCCTCAAGAGATGGAAGTGGACAGCGAGGACGAGCCAGACCCCGACTGGCTGAAGGAGAAGACGGTCAAGGTGAGTTAGTGTCACCTGTGTCGGAAACGTCTTGGCGTTCGAACAGGGGCCATTCTAAAAATACTAACACAAAGAAAACATAATAAAGTGGAATAATCATTCAAATCAATATTATCAATTATTGACATATTCAATTACTTCACATCAAATATTCCACTTTGAAATATATTTTGGAGAATTTTGTGTTTGCGCCATGTAAAAAAACGGTTTTATTTGACGAAAAGGACATAAAACAAACAAAAAAAAAAGGAATAAAAACTTATAATTGACGGACAGACCTGAAGTTGATCCTTAGATTCAAGTGTTTAAATTTAAATAAAAATAGTATCACTTTTTTTTAACACTTTTATAAGTGGGACCCATTTTTATCCCCCAAAATTTGTGGGATTAAAAAAAAAAATTCTAAAAATATTGATTAAAAATATATGTATGATTTATTTTTTTAACACTTTGGTGTTATTATTATTAGTGTAATTCTTCTTTTTTTATAATAATGAATTCAAATCAACGATGTTATGAATTATTGACACATTTAAGGCACACATTTAAATAATAATAAAAAACTGTTTTATTATTATTTGACACAAATGATATGACAAAAAGGTCATAAAACATTTTAAAAAATATATAATTGATGGAGAGACCTGAAGTTGATCTACAGATTTTAGTGTTGAAAGTTAAAACAAAAAGTATCACTTCTTTTTAACACTTTTATGATTGGAACCCATTTTTATCTCCAAGAATTTTAGTGCAAATTAAAAAAAAAAAAAAATTCTGAAAATAATTTTTAAACATCAGTATTATTGACCAATTCAAGGCTCCAATTACTTCGTAACAAATATTCCACTTTGAAATATTTTTTGAGGGAAATACTTTTTTGTTTGCCATATAAAAAACAAAGGTTTCTTTGAAAAAGAGGGCATAAAACAAACAATAATAAATTTTATAATTGAGAGATCTAAAGTTGATCTGAGACTAAGTGTTGAAAGTAAAAAATATATGTATGATTTATTTTTAACACTTTTATTGTGTTATTATTAGTGCAATTCCTCTTTTTTTCTCCATCCATCGATCTTCTTCCGCTTATCCGAGGTCAGGTCGCGGGGGCAACAGCCTAAGCAGGGAAGCCCAGGCTTCCCTCTCCCCCGCCACTTCGTCCAGCTCTTCCCGGGGGATTCCGAGGCGTTCCCAGGCCAGCCGGGAGACATAGTCTACCCAACGTGTCCTGGGTCTTCCCCGTGGCCTCCTACCGGTCGGACGTGCCCGAAACACCTCCCTAGGGAGGCGTTCGGGTGGCATCCTGACCAGATGCCCAAATCACCTCATCTGGCTCCTCTCGACGTCGATTTAAAAAAAAAAATTATTAATTCAAATCAACGATGTTATAAATTTTGACACATTTAAGGCTCCAATAACATACAAAAATACTTTCAACATTTTTATGACCGACACACCCTTATGGGTCCCTGGGACCCCAACTTGAGGGGACCCTCACAGATTAAAAAATAAATAAATCTATATATAGTGAATTATATTTATATAGCGCTTTTCTCTGGTGACTCAAAGCGCTTTACATAGTGAAACCCAATATCTAAGTTACATTTACACCAATGTGGGTGGCACTGGGAGCAGGTGGGTAAAGTGTCTTGCCCAAGGACACAACGGCAGTGACTAGGATGGCAGAAGCTGGGATCGAACCTGGAACCCTCAAGTTGCTGGCAAGGCCACTCTACCAACCGAGCTATACCGCCCTCAGATAATCCAGGTATCGGTTTTGACAATGAAACGTATCAAAATGGCCCCTGTCTGTGGAAAGAGTTTGGACCCTGTGTTAAGACATAATGCAGCATAACATGATGAAATACTAACGATACTAATTAATAATCCACACTCGTCCTAATGAGTCGCTCCGATTGTTGCAGCAAATCGAGGATTTCACGGACGTGAACGAAGGCGAGCAGGAAATCATGAAGCTGTGGAACCTTCACGTCATGAAACACGGGTCAGTAGTTGTTGTTGCTTCGCCACCGTACCATCCCAGCGTGCTCACCAACGCGCTGTGTTCTGATTGGCCGGCAGCTTCATCGCCGACCACCAGATGAACGAGGCCTGCCTGCTCTTCACCGAGCTGCACAGCGCGCACATCATCGAGCGCAAGCTGTGTCGCAACTTCCTGCTGCACCTGGTCAGCATGCACGATTTCAGCCTGGTCACCACGCTCACCATCGACCGCGCCATGGCCCGCCTCCGCCTCCTGCAGAACCACCGGGCCAGCGAGGACCACCACCACGAGGACGAGGAGGAGGACGTGTGGGAGACAGCTGTGGAGTCTCACTCCGAGCTGGACATGGACCATGAACCCACCTGCAGGTCTGCAATAAAGTGACCATGTCAGCACAAACAACTTGTGGACCACCACAGACGTCACGCTCTTTCCTTTCTTTCTTTTTATCTGCTGAACTGAAGCAGTATTCTTTGGATACAACACATGTCTCGTTTAAAAAGGACATTCCAGTCAAAGAACTCTCTGGACCGGCTAGGAAGTTCCTTTGGAAAGTGTTAGAAAAAGTGCCTTAAAGCTGCATTCTTCCCGGAGGCCAGCAGGGGGCAGCCTCACTGTTTGAAAACAAAGGTGCTGATAAATAGAAGTGTCACAAAGTAATGATCTCACTTCAGTTTTTTCCTTCAAGAGTTCCTGATGTGCAACATAAGTTTCTAGTTCTTTATGGGTTTTTTTTGTTGCGTCATACGAAAAACTACACAAAGCCGGTGTGTACGGCGGGTACTTCTTGTGATTGACACTTACGACCAAGTATTATTTGTTGTAAACATGTTCAAGATTTGAGTTGTGACGTCACGCGGATGCCATCACTTTATTAGGATGTTCCCAAGCATGAAGAAATGTGTGCTCAGCACTTTTGGTTCGCCCAAACTCACATCTTTGGGGTTCTCCTCCGCGCGAGACCAGCAGGAGTTTTTGCACAAGTTGTCAGCAGCGGCGTGAAGCAATAATGTCAAAGCAGCCAGATGTCAACTTCCAATGGTTTTCCAGTAAAAGAGCACACCTGTATACTTTCTCTCTGTCACACCTAAATGTGCATTTTAATTGAGCAAACCAAGCTCAAATTGGAGTTTTAAAACTACACGCTGACATCCTGATTGTCAACACAACTCAAAAGATATTTGATATTTTTAGGAAAATAAGTGAAAACTTCGATTAAAACTAGAAATTTACCGATTATTGGCGTCCATATTTGACAAATATCGGTATTGCCTTTTTTCGTACAACTCAACAGATTCAATATGCACGTGATACCAGTATTTAGTATTAAATTAGTGACATATACAAGTAATACTCAAGCACTGCATGAGAAAAGTTCCTTTTGCTCGAGCCAAATGTATTTTATTTTTTAAATCTCATTTAAGAACTACTACACTGTAAAAAAAATAAATCCTATTTTTATGGTTAATTTACTCTAAATTTCTACTGTAATTTTTCCATTTTTTAAAAATAGTTTATAAAACTGTATAATTAAAAACATCTGTAAATAAACAATCCGCCTGTTATTTTAAGTAATATGCCAGTAATGACAAACTATGTATATTTCTATTTTTTTTACAGAAAAATACCAAATTAATTATACATAGCATTTTCTGTTTTCTTAAATTACTTTCAAATTCATGTAAAATTACAGTAATTATCTTTCATTAAATATGTAGCTTGTTATATAAAAGTCTGTCCATACTAACAATCTAACAATTGTATATGTAATTTTAAGGTAAATCTTATTTTTTAAATATTTGTGTATTTTTACATTCAAGTTGAAAAATATATGTAGCCTGTTGTATAAAGGTTTATGCTCATACTAACAATTTAACATTTTTCTCTGTAATATGATGGTAATTATCTTCAATTAAATATGTAGCTTGTTATATTAAAGTGTACATCCATACTAACAATCCTAACAGTTTTATATGTAATTTTAGGGTAAATCTGAGGTTTTTTTTTAGTTGGTGTATTTTTACATTCAAATCTGTAATTAAATATGTAGCTTATGTAGAGGTTTATGCCCATGCTTACAATCTAACATTTTTCTCTAGTGTAAAGGTAAATCTTATTAGTTTACTGGTACTTATATAGTGTGTACCAAGCCACCTGGTGATGTCATAGTACATACATTCCAATGAATCCGACAAAACTAAAATGAGTAAAAGCAGGTCCCTCAAGTCAGGAAACGTGCATTGCAATACTCCAGGCAGGAATTAGTTGAAGTAAAAACGAAAAGCTGTAAGCACTTTAGGACAGCAACATGCTTGAAATTTTCAACCTCAAAAGAGCATAAAGATTTTTGCCATGTTAGGATTCTGATTATTGGATTTGAGACTTTTTAAGATTTGCAGGAACCCCATCTCCAAGTACTTTATACTCTCATTGTCAACAATCCTCCCCTGATATTTGACAGCCCTTTGAGTTCTTGTGAGAATTCTTCCCCAGTGTGCTCACACGGCCAAGCTCCCCTTCTCTCCTCCACAGCAGGGGTTCTTAACCTTTTTGACCTTGGGGCCCAACTTTTCCACTGCTAACTAATCTTAGTTGTGTCTAAATGATATGAAAGCATGTGTTAATCGCAAAGATTATTATTTAACACACAAACCTGCGGCTTAGGTCAGGCTGATTAGACATAAGTACTTATCAAAAATCCTGCTTAAACGGACTCAAATAGTTGGTAAAAAAAATATACAAATAAATACATAATGGTGTGCTGAAATAAACTGAATTATTAATGGATATTTTTTTTAACTAAACTGTCAAGTGTAAATAAAGACGGCTTCACCACTTTAGTCATCATTTTTGCGCTAAAGAAACTTTTTTATATTGACGAAAAGCGAATACCGCTGCGGCCCATAACTGAGTAGGACAGAAACAAATAAAGTTAGTAGTTAAATTTGTGGAAAAAATCAGTTTTGGAAGTCAGACAATTTCAGTCGGTGATTTATTAATACAGGCACATCTGTTGCTCGACAGTTTTTGTGACATACAAAAATGATTGACATTATGTATCCATGGCGACAGCCTCCGCCATCTTTAACCAATAAACAAAACAAAACATTCATTCATGTAAAATCCCAGGCAACATGAAGTGGCCTTGGCTTGCGAATAAGGTTAACTTCCTGTTTGACTTCCCCGTTGCATCAAACCTCTATTTTGCCTAACATGTGACGGATTAATAATAATAATAATAATATGAGTAAAGGCGGGAGGTGAACTTTGTACCGTCATGTGGTCCTGAAGCGGACACGATAAGTCACGTTTGTTCGCCACTCATTTAATCAAGAACACATGAAATATTCTCTCAAAAGCTGCACGGTCTCCATGGTTACAGGAGGGGTCGGGTCCCTAAAAGGGGCTAGACAGCGTGTCGATTTGCTGGACTTGCAGAAGGGGAGGATGTCCTCCATTGTTTACTGTGCGGACTTCCTCTTCTTTGTTGGGAAAGTGATCCCAGTCGATTATTAATACACAAAGAAGGTGTGACGCACGGGAGACTTTCATCGCACGCTGTAAGGATGCTTCAAGATGAACTAGGACGTGACTAAGGGCGTCTTCACAGTGTTCCTGGTGGACAAAAGGTGAAACTGCGGTGTTCCCGCTTCACATAAACCAGGGGTCGGCAACCTTTACCACTCAAAGAGCCATTTTGGCAAGTTTCACAAATTAAAGAAAGTAATGGGAGCCACAAAAATTTTTTTTACATTTAAAGTGAAAAACTCCGCATACAAAGCTTAAATGCTGTGTGCTATGTTAACCAGGGGTCTCTGACACACGCACCGGCACACACTTTAATGTGGACATTTGATGTTAGTCAGCCCGCGAGTTATGAATAATTGATTGGCGCTTGATAGCGTCATACTTGCCAACCCTCTCATTTTTCCCGAGAGACTCCCGAATATCAGAGCGTGATGGCACTGCATTTGGCGCCTTCTACAGTCTGCCCTAACAGTGTACCTGCTCGACTACACGTACAATGCAGTTTCAGCCTGTTCACGTAAGCGACAGCAAGGCTACTACCTCAGCTGCCACACATCTTACACTGACGGTATTAATACCCAGAATCCCATTCAGCATTAACTTTTCCGTACTAGGTCAGCAGCCACACATCTTACACTGACGGTACTAATACCCAGAATCCCATGCAGCACTAACTCTTCCGTACTAGCTCAGCAGCCACACATCTTACACTGACGGTACCAATACCCAGAATCCCATGCAGCCCTAACTCTTCCGCTCAACCAACGCACGGAGAGAGAGAGGGGGGGGGGGGTTGATGTGTGGGGGGATTTGGTGGTAGCGGGGGTGTATAATGTAGACCGGAAGAGTTAGGACTGCATGGGATTCTGGGTAATGGTTGTGTTGTGTTTATGTTGTGTTACGGTGGGATGTTCTCCAGAAATGTGTTTTTCATTCTTTTTTGGTGTGGGTTCACAGTGTGGCGCATATTTGTAACGTAACAATGTTAAAGTTGTTTGATACGGCTACCGTCAGTGTAAGCTGTGTGGCTGATGAGTAAGTATGCTTTGCTGTCTCCTGTGTGTGCAAGTAATAACAACATGCAACATGTGGCTGGACTGGCACGCTGTATGTTATAGAGGACAATTACTGCAGTGAAAGTAGGGCACGCCCTTTATCTAGTAATTACAGCGTAAATAGGATTATTTATCCCTGGGAGTTATCTATGAGAGACACTGAGATCCATAAATCTCCTGGGGGAATCGGGGGCGTCGGCATGTATGTAGCTGAGCCGCATCAGAGTGGTCAAGGAGCCGCATGCGGCTCCGGAGCCGCGGGTTGCCGACCTCTGACATAAACACACCGAAGAATAAAAAGCGATCGACTTTCACGAGCTTGTCACTTTTCCGCCTTCGAATATGTAAACAAGACGACTTTAAGGGGAGGAGGCGGGGCCTATGATGTCATCATCAGTATGGCTAATTCCAAGTTGTGGAGGGAAATGAAAGTGAGAGTCCTGCAGACGTGAGAAGTGAAAAAGCCTCACGCTTGACATTGAGAAGTACAAAGAGACCAAAGAAAAGTTAAAAGACGAGAACTTTCCACCCCGAGTGGACGAAGGAGCATCCGAAGAAGAGGCCGTCCACCGCCTGCTCCAGCAGCCAATCAAACACCACCTCCCTGCTACCTGAGCCGATGGTGACCCTCAGCTTGAAGCCGCCGCCCTCGATCACGTTGTTGTTGTTGACCGGGAGCACGCCCACCACCTCCATGTCAAAGGTCACGGCCGAGCCCAGGCTGATGGCGGGAAGCTGATTGGTCATCTCTTTGCCGTTCACGAAGACGGCGCCTAGACGCCACAAAGCACAACCAATCACCGTGAAACAGAGGGGGACTTGTTGTGAGCGTACCGTTGGTGGAGATGCAGACCGCCTTGTCGCTCTGGAGTGACCTTTGACCCCCTGCTCCTCTTCCATCCACGCACACGCCCAGACTGTCCCTCCGATCTGGGTGGCCTGATGCCGTAATTCTGAAAGAACATTTTAACAAAACTGTTCAATGACTACTGATTGGACCAGGGGTGTGCAAAGTGAAGCCTGGGGGCCATTTTAACAGCACATAATACAAATACTACGGTATTTAAAATAAAAAAAAGTGGAATAAAAGCACAAACAGGTGAAATGTAACGAGAAAAAGTTGCAATGTTGACTCTAATAAGACAACGCTGCCATTGCTAAAAAATTACGAAGAATCAAAATCAATGTTGTTATAGATTATTGACATATTCAAGGCTCCAATTACTTCACATCAAATATTCCACTTGGAAATATTGCTTATTTTGTGTTTGCCATAAAAAAAAAAGTTTTTTATGACAAAGGGCATAAATCAAACAAAAACATAGAAAAAATAATAAGTGTTGAAAGTAAAAATCAATCAATCATATAAAAAAGTATATCTTATTTTTAACTTTTATGAGTGGGGCCCTTATAGATCACTGAACATTTCAGTGGGATTTTTTTTTTTTTTTTTAAACTGTCATTGCGCAAAAAAAAAATTCAACCAATATTGTTATGAATTATTGACCTATTTAAGTCTCAAATTACTTCACATCAAATATTCTACTTTGAAATATGTTTTGGGGAAATATAACTTATTTTGTGTTTGCTACTTAAAAAAGTTGCTTTACAAAAAGGGCAAAAGACAAACAAATAATAAAAATATACATGTTATAATCAATGAATAGATCTGAAGTTGATCTAGAGACGTAAGTGTTGAAAGTTAAAAAAATATATATTTTTAACACTTTTATAAGTGGGCCCTTTTGGGATCCCCAATAAATTTAGTGGGATTTTTTTTTAGTAATAATGAATTAAAATAAATGTTTTTATGAATTGACATACTTAAGGCTCCAATAAATCCACATCAAATATCCCCCTTTGACATTTTTTGGGGGGAAACAATTGCATATTTTCTGTTTTTTCCATAAAAACAGGTTTTTTTTCCACAAAAAGAACAAAAAACATAATTATTTGATTTATGGTACTTTACATCGACAGATAGACCTAAAGTTGATCTAGAGATCTAAGCATTGAATAATAATAGCAAAACACTTATATAACTTATTTTTATGAGACCAAACTTGAGGGAAAACATAAAAAAAACAATAAAAACTTATAATTGACGAATAGATCTGAAATTGATCTAAAGACTTAAGTGTTGCAAGTAAAACAATTTATGACTTCCTTTTAACACTTACGCGTGGAGCTTTTTAGGATCCCCAAGAATTTGTGTGGTTTTTTTTTTTTATAAAACTGTCATTGCTCAAATAATAATGAATCAAAATCAATGTTATAAATTATTGATCTATTTAAGGCTCCTCCAATTTCCTCACATCAACTATTCCAATTTTAATACATTTTGGGTGGGAAATATTGCATATTTTGTGTGTTCACCATAACAAAATAAAGTTTTCATTGACAAAAAGGGTATAAAACCAACACAGAAAGCACCGCCGGGCTTTCTGCTCGACCGCTCCCGAACTTTGGAACGCTCTCCCCGACCATCTAAGAGCACCACAGTTGGTCGACCATTTTAAGAAGGGACTAAAAACCCACCTTTTTAGCACAGCTTTTATCTAATTTCTCTGCCTTCTTGTTTTTAAATGCACTGCTTGCTTATCTGTTTTTTTATCCAGTGCTTTCAGGCTCTTATTTCTGCTTTATCTATGTTTCTGTTTTATCTAGTGTGTGTCATGATTCATTTCTATTTTTATTTTTTATTATATATTCTTACTTTCTATTTTTATTTTTAATACTTTGTAGCACTTTGAGATTTTAACAAATGTAAAGTGCGTAACAAATGCAATTCATTATTATTATTACATTAAAAAAATACAAACTAAATAAATAAAAACTTAGTTAACTGATAGATCTGAAGTTGTTGAAAGTCAGAGAAAAAAAAAAAGTAATGACTTAACCTTTGCATCTCCAATAATTTGGAGAATTTTTTTTTAAACGGCCATTGCTCAAAAATAAAATATTGAATTAAATGAATTGTTGTTTATTTATATATTTTGTAAATATTCCTCTTTACAAACATTTTGGGGCTAAATATTACACATTTTGTAAAACAAAGTTGTATTTGGCCAAAAGGGCATAAAACTTAAAAAAATTATATATGACTTATTTTTTAACCTTTTTATGACTGAGAACGTTCCGGGTGCCCAGGACAAAATTGAGGGGAACCCTAAAGGTTAAAAAAAAATCTATATATTATATTGGTTTTGAAAATGAAAAATATCAAAATGGCCCCAGCATTCTTTAATTTTTCAGAGTGTGGCCCTCAGTGGAAAAGTTTGGACACCCCTGGATGAAAGTATGTTTGTGTGTGCGCGTACTTGAAGGTGAGTGTGAGGCCACAGAAGTAGGTGGGTGCGTTGGAATAGAGGACGGGGCAGCCAGATTGGGAGGAGTCATTCCTCAAGGCCACGTTCCTCCTGCTGCCCAGGATGTAGCCCTCAGTGCCAGGACTCCACTCTGCAGGCCACACAAACATGAATAAAAGGACATCTCGCCACTTTTCAGACTCCGCCCACCGTGTGGCGCCAGGGTGGTGTATCCAGTCTGCGGGATGCTCCAGGGGCTCCACTCGGTGCGACCCTCCCCGCGGGCGCACACCCTGAACAAGTAGTCCGTGTGAGCGTCCAGGTGCAGGACCAGGAAGTCACAGTCCCGACCGATGTAGGCGTCTTCGTATTGGCTTCCCCCGTTGCCGGCTCGCCGGTGCTGCAGCCGATAATCAGCGGCGGCAAAGTCTTCATCCACCTGGAGAGAGCACACAATGACATCGTTTCAGATAAAGAAACTTTTTACACTTTATTTACGAGCAAGGTTCCCTCTAATTTTTCATGTGTGTGAGCAAACGCACAAACACCCTGAGCATTCAGTGGAATACAGACGTACACACTGTGGTCATACCAGCAGCACATTTGTCTCAAACCTGACATAACCATTTAAATGTCTTATTATTATAATCAAGTGACTAGTCAATTTCAAGAGATTATTTTCTAATATATGTGATTTGGCCCACTTAGATATAGTTTTTTTTTAAATCAGCTATGCACTATAGTATTTTATGCCTGGGTGGGGGTCCTGCTTTGGAAATATTGTGTACCCCTTTCAGAGATCACATTTAGTTCCCCTTAAAACATTCACATGTTGAATGAGATGAAGTGTTTATTAACTTTCTGTCCGTAAAAATAAATATTTTTATTAGCAATTATGTAGTCCTGTAACATCATTTCATGATTAATATCCAAAAAATAACATTCTTAACAAATGACACTAGAATAAGCACACTGATTGAAGAGTCATAGTAAAACGACTTGAAATTTACACTTTACGTGTAGTGTTGGAGTTGTCCAACTTTTTGTGTGGCCATAAACGCACCAGTGGCTAATTACCATTGTGCATGTGTTGGTGCAGGTGAGAGAGAAAGCAAGCGGCTGCTGTTGATATAACAGATGACAAAGAGTTGCTTTTGGCTTAGTTTGTATGGTAGACAACGACCAGGTTTGCTAGATAAAAGTATTTTACACATTGTTTTGGTGTGATTATGGCCGACAAACAAGTTTGCTAAATAAAGGGACCGATGGAATTCCTGTCCTCCTTTAAAGGCCTACTGAAACCCACTACTATCGACCATGCAGTCTGATAGTTTATATATCAATGATGAAATCTTAACATTGCAACACATGCCAATACGGCCGGGTTAGATTACTAAAGTGCAATTTTAAATTTCGCGTGAAATATCCTGCTGAAAACGTGTCGGTATGATGACGCCTGCGCTTGACGTCACGGATTGTAGCGGACATTTTGGGACACCATTGTGGCCAGCTATTAAGTCGTCTGTTTTCATCGCAAAATTCCACAGTATTCTGGACATCTGTGTTGGTGAATCTTTTGCAATTTGTTCAATGAACAATGCAGACAGCAAAGAAAAAAGCTGTAGGTGGGAAGCGGTGTATTTCGGCCGGCTGCAGCAACACAAACACAGTCGATGTTTCATTGTTTACATTCCTGAAAGATGACAGTCAAGCTTTACCATTGGCCTGTGGAGAACTGGGACAACAGAGACTCTTACCAGGAGGACTTTGAGTTGGATATGCAGACGCGGAACCGTGAGTACGCAGCTGCGGCTTCCAAACATTTGATCGCTTGCCCGTACGTGCGTGCCGCTATGTGCATATCACGTACGTAACTTTGGGGACTTTGGGGAAATATATGTGCTGTATGAACTTTGGGGAGGTGAACGGTACTTTGGGCTGTGGGATTGAGTGTGTTGTGCGGGTGTTTGATTTGTATTGGCGGGTTATATGGACGGGAGGGGGGAGGTGTTGGTTATGCGGGATTAATTTGTGGCATATTAAATATAAGCCTGGTTGTGTTGTGGCTAATAGAGTATATATATGTCTTGTGTTTATTTACTGTTTTAGTCATTCCCAGCTGAATATCAGGTTCCACCCGCCTCTCACAGCATCTTCCCTATCTGAATCGCTTCCACTGCCCTCTAGTCCTTCACTCTCACTTTCCTCATCCACGAATCTTTCATCCTCGCTCAAATTAATGGGGAAATCGTCACTTTCTTGGTCCGAATCGCTCTCGCTGCTGGTGGCAATGATTGTAAACAATGTGCAGATGTGACGTGCTCCACAACCGGTGATGTCACGCGCATATCGTCTGCTACTTCCGGTACAGGCAAGGCTTTTTTTATTAGCGACCAAAAGTTGCGAACTTTATCGTCGATGTTCTCTACTAAATCCTTTCAGCAAAAATATGGCAATATCGCGAAATGATCAAGTATGACACATAGAATGGACCTGCTATCCCCGTTTAAATAAAAAACTCGCATTTCCTTAGACCTTTAAGTGTCTCCACAGACGTTACAATAATTTAAGTGGTGACAAACATTGTTTTATCTGTTGTGGCCACCTTTCGTCACCTGTTACTCACAGTTGCATTGCAAAATCATACAAAACAAACGATTTGTTTATTTTGTTTAGAGTGGGATTTGATTTTTTGCGCGGCATAGATTTGCTGTGCGCAGAGGACGCGTGAGCAGTGCGCAATTGCGCACCTTAAACGTTGTTTATGAGCAACAGAGAGTATGGCTGTGCCGATTTGATAGTCGTATCACTCAAAACAATTATGGGGTGATATGTGTGATATCATGTGCGATACAACATCCAAATGTCCTCCAAAAAGCACACAATTTCTTCTCTTTTACTTAAGTAATTTACAAAAGGTAAACATGCTAGGCTATTGGCTACTCAATACCGGTATCATTTTAGAAGTGAAAAGGCTCCCCCCTCCTGGCTGACCTTACACCAGCGCACCAGGATGCTGCCCGGTCTCTCCTGCAGTTCTTCTATCAGCACAGGCGGGTGGGACGCCACAGAGCCGTGACGGCACACGCGCTCCCGCAGGAGGCCCAGCAGGGAGTCGTCCAGCTGGGCTGAGACGCACGGAACGTCCACCAGAGCCGGAACCTCAGGGAGGCTGAAGCAGCAATGAAAACAGTTTTGGTTAGATTTAATTACCCTAAATTCTGGACTATAAGCCGCTACTTTTTTCCTACGCTTTGCACCCTGTGACTTATAAAGTGATGCGACTCATTTATGAATCTTTCTTTGCTGATGGCCGTAATGCAAACAGTTTAAAAAAGACAAACAAGAAAATACACTATAAAAAGTGTTTTTTGTGCTATGGCGCCATCTTTTGGACGAGTTTGGCTTATTTATAGAGCTCTCAACCATAAGTAGAAGTGCCATTCGGTCTTCTAGCCGTCAATAGCGTTCTACTCGTATGGATTCTTAATTCATCACTCCAAGCAACGTTTGTAAGTTTTACAATATAACTAAAACAATTCTTACTTGCTAAACCATCCCATGTGTGAGATCTGTTGGGAGTGTTTTCATGCATTTTTGTACTTGCTATCATAATGTTACCTAACATGCTAACGTCTATGTTACTATTATTAAATTACAACGGCATTATTTTTGTATTGTTTCAGTTGCACAAATTCCTCAGTAAATTCACCAAAACGTCACCGTGGAGTTATTGAGTCGGTTTAGCTGATTGGCGAGCTAGCTTGCGCAGCTGGTGGGTCCATGACGATGACTTCTATTTTGTTTTACTGCCGTGTCACAGACACGTTTTAGTAACAATTAAGGCATGTAAATAAACATTTACAGAATCTTTCTGTGTAAATAACTCACTACGCAATGTATATATCTGCAGCTTATTATTTTGTTATAAGGATCGTGGTGTCAAATGTTCATTAAGTGACTTAAAGACTCACTCAATCAGCACCTTTATCCAGATCTGCACCAACAAGATAATGTCTTTATGTAAGTGTACAGCTCTGGTAATGGGTACATTTGCACCCACCTGCACAAATGTACTTCAAAATGTAACAATCAAAATAAATATGACTTTCTTTTTTTGTTTACTAGGGCATGCATATGTTATATGTAGGGCTGCAACAACTAATCGATTAAAATCGATGATAAAAATAGTTGGCGATTCATTTAGTCATCGATTCGTTGGATCTATGCTATGCGCAGAGGCAATTTTTTTTTTGTTAATTTTTATTTAATTTTTTTATATACACCTTTATTTATAAACTGCAACATGTACAAACAGCTGAGAAACAATAATCAAAATAAGTATGGTGCCAGTATGCTGTTTTTCCCCCCAATAAAATACTGGAAAGGATAGAAATGTAGTTTGTCTCTTTTATCCGATTATTAATCGATGAATCGAAGTAATAATCGACAGATTAATCGATTACTAAATTAATCGTTAGTTGACCATTTAAAATCAACGATAATAAAAAGGAGATGCTTGGAAATAGCATAAAAATGCCCCAAAAACTCAGAAAAACGCGATTCATAGCGTTACTTTTTGGTGTAACCATCCTGAGCGTTCTGTTCAGGCATATTTCTTTTATATTTTGATAAATCATCATATTTATGTATTACTAAATTTAAAAAGGTATTGATCAATCTTTAAGCTGTGTGTATTGGATTTCAGTTTGCTTTTGACATCTTATTTAGAGTTGTAGTTGAAACTTTTACAACCTTGCGTTGCGCTCATGATGGCGTAACCAAACTAGATTTAATTTAATGATCTTATTTTGAATATTTATTCCTTTTTTTACATTTAGTTTATTTAAATATTCATTTATAAACATTGAATACATTCCAAATATCAATAAAATGCTATTGCCTTCATCTTATAGGGTAATGTTTAGTTACACCAAGTCATGAGCGTAACACTAAGCTTCATCACTTTGACTTGTAATATCTCTAATTCTGGTGGTGTTTTATGCTTTTTTCTTTTTGGAACATGTACTATACATATAATACAATAAAGTACCATATAAAATTATGTTTCTAGCAATACTTTAATTTTGCCTTTGAAAGTAACACTCCAATGTCCATTAGTGGAGCTGTACACGTAACTGTGGACGTGTCTCGTCCTACCTGTCCAACTGGATGTGCATAGCCTTCTTTGTGAAGCTTCCCAGTTTGTCCTCTTTCTCGCCGAGACCACAGCGCAGGGCGGCTTCACCTGCGAAGATAACGCCGCCCTTTAAAAGTCACGAGCACGCCCCAGCACAGGTGTCACGTTCGCACGGGCCGCACCGTCTCGTAGGAGCTCGTCCGCCTGGCTCACACCATGCTCGATGAGGCTCTGGCAGTCGTCCAGAGGCTTGATGCTGTCTGCCTCCACGGCGTCCACCTCGGACAGCAAGACGCTCAGTCGCTCCGACAGCAGACCGGTCGCCGCCGCTTGCAGTTCTGCGAAGTGCCTCCGGAGGGCCTCGCGGGCCTGACCGGAGCTGCCCCGCACCTGGAGACCAGAGAGGAGGAGAGACGGGAATGAGGACTGGGACACACGTCAGGGAAAGTGACGATAAGAGTCATCAGGAAACGGAAGGCGGATTGAAAAGAGTGATAAAGCTATCATGTGGACATTGTCCACTGGAGACGACGCAACACTTCCTCCTAATTATCACAGCGACTGATGATATGAAAATATGCGTACGGCGAGAAAGGAGCACAAAAACAAAGTAAAGATTCCCTCAAATAATTGGACTCTTTTGCTGTGATTTTATTTTTTGTGTTTAAAAGGAAAACTGAAATTTCTGGGATTTTTTTCAGTGTTTTCTATATAGAAAAAACACTGCGAGAACAATGCAGATAATGAGATTCTACTATTCTGCCTATGAAAACCATCTATAAACCTCCAATGTTTTATATAAATAAATAAATGATAAATGGGTTATACTTGTATAGCGCTTTTCTACCTTCAAGGTACTCAAAGCGCTTTGACAGTATTTCCACATTTACCCATTCACACACACATTCACACACTGATGACGGGAGCTGCCATGCAAGGCGCTAACCAGCAGCCATCAGAGGCAAAGGGTGAAGTGTCTTGCCCAAGGACACAACGGACGTGACTAGGAAGGTAGAAGGTGGGGATTGAACCCCAGTAACCAGCAACCCTCCGATTGCTGGCACAGCCACTCTACCAACTTCGCCACGCCTACAAGCTATAACTATAGAGCAGCAGGCAATTTTAATAAATGTATTTATTTCCTGGGCCCACTCTCACAGAGCTTGTAGGTCAAATGCAGAGAATAATTTTGCCACACCTAGTGTGTGTGTGACAATCATTGGTACTTTAACTTTAAATAACACTACCTCTGCCAAACACATGGAGCACCTTCTGTGTTTGGCAGACTTCATTAGAGACAACAAAGACTACTTAGAAACAAATGATGATCCAGAAGCTTACATTTTTTATTCTGAATATTAGGAGGATGATCGACAAGTTTTAGAGGCTTTGTGCTAAACAGATCCAGCTTTGGTGAAACACTAAGCATCATGTAGCAGTATTGCCAAGTGCTAAACGTTTCATCAAATAAAACACTACAGTGACTTACAATGTCACTTCTTACTGGGATGCTTGTATCTTTCAGCACAAGACTTGCTGGGAGGAAAAGGAGCATCTTAGCAATCTAGCATCTGTCTCGTCTGAGTTGAATAGAGATCGAGCGATATTTTTTGTTTCAGGACCTATGCCGATTATTAATAGTTAAGGAGGCCGATGACCGATATTTGGAGCCGATATTCATTTGCAGTTAAAGCTAGTTAAGCATGAATAGTACACCTCAGTAAACAACTGGACAAGGCTTTAAATTGTTTTTTTAACATTATTTTAGGTACAGGGTGTACCTCGTCTTCCGCCCGAATGCAGCTGAGATAGACTCCGGCACCCCCCGCGACCTCGAAAGGGACAAGCAGTAGAAAATGGATGGATGGATGGATAATGTTTTATGCGGCGCTAATGTTGTGGTTATTAATTTAGCAGCAAAAAACATCAGGGTATTTCACAAACACCTTTATTACTTTATTATTTAAATATCTCCCGGAAAATTAGGAATTTATGGATTTAATACATTGTAAGGTTTCTTTGAGAGGAACCTTGAAATATTGTGAACTTTTAAATACAATTCTGGGCTCCTTCACGTAGATTATAATTGAAACATTTTTCAATCTGGCTGACATAATTTCTTCCTGGATGTTACAGAAAGTGTGAGAATGTGTGAGCTGCTGCCTGCTCTTCTTCTATTATGTTATTTTATTTGTCAAGAGATTTACATAAAGTTTGTTTTTTTGCCAGAAATATAATTGATAAATTTCGTCTTTATGTCCATCTCTGTCGCGTTATTTGATAAGAAGAAAAAAAAGGTTAGAGATTTTGGCAGGTACGCAGAGGAGAGAGACGTACTGTAGGCGACCAGCAATGCAAGGAGCCGAGCAGACCGGGGAAGAATTCTCACAATAACTCAAATAAATGCCCTTTCAGTAAGGGTGTAACGGTACGTGTATTTGTATTGAACCGTTTCGGTACGGGGGGTTCGGTTCGGAACAGAAGTGCACCGAACGAGTTTCCACACGGACATATTAGGTAGCGCACCGCACGTTGTGTAAACAATGCACACCGAGGCACAACACACGGCATGCTAGCAACGACGGGGCTACTACAACATGCAAAAGCCAGAGCTGGAAAACCCTCCTGCCTCATTAAGATCTCCCATTTGGGAACATTTCGGCTTTGCGGTGCAATACAACAATGGATAATATCGCTTCAACGAAGAGAAAGACGAGCGTCGTGCAAACACAGCATTCAAGCAGCCTCTCCTCGGCGAGTCAGGCAGGGCTAAAGCAATAACAAATGTTTTTATAGCAGCAGATTTAAGACCGTATTGCATTAAAAACTAGATTTTGACCCACTTCTATGGTGGACGAACAATGAGCCCATATATCCTCTTACTGCCAAGTTAGCCAGGCACTACCTCGCCATACCTGCTACCTCCGTGCCCAGCGAAAGGTTATTTTCCACAGCTGTAGACATTGTAGCTGCAAGCAGGTCGGCTCTATCTGCAGACAATGTGGATAAACTGTTTTGTCTGTGAAAGTCACCAGGGTTAAAGGCGGGGGGGGGGGGGGGGGGGGGGGGGGTTATCTGAGGCTGAGTTGACATGAAACTGTTCAATGTTGCACTTTTTGTATGTAGAAGAAAAGTTTTGTCATTTTATTTAATTTGCGCAACAACTTGAAGCAGTTTAATGTTGCACTTTATATGTAGAAAGGTTTTGTTAAGAAACTAATTCTGAGCCTTATCTTATTTAGTTTTTTTTTTATATATGTTGACTGCATTAACCCTGGCAATCGACCCTGTTTGTATATGTATGTTATTATCATCCTTAGCATTCATGACTGCCTGCTGTTGCACTGATCAGCCTAGTGGTGGCTCACATCCATCACTCACAGAGCTATTTTAAAGCAATGTTAAAAGGATAAAGCCATTGTTTACAAATTTTGGTAAATAAATAACCAGAAAATGTATATTTTGTGGTTTTCTTACTGTACCGAAAATGAACCGAACTATGACCTCTAAACCAAAGTACGTACTGAACCGAAATTTTTGTGTACCGTTACACCCTTACCTTTAAGACATCAAAACATATTTGGGGAGAATTATTGACAATAAGAGGAATTACTACCTGACTATTTTTTTTTAAATGTTGTTAATACTGGAATCATATTTTTATATATTGTATATGCTGATGTAGTTGTAGAAGAAAAAAAAGGCTGATACCTTTATGTCGAAATGCCAAATATTAAGTTGAGAGCCAGTATCCACTGCTTCAGTCGGTCCAGATTTGTGGAATTTCTTAAGTTTTAATCCAAACTTAAAGGTGGCAACTCCCGTAGCTAGCTGGCGTTATTGCTCTCTTGTAGTTTGATGTGCTGTGAGTAAGGCCAGAAAAGTAGTTCCTCTACAGCACCAAAAATAACAATGTCCTTTTTTTCTTGGTTAATATGCAGGTCAAAGCATGGAAATCGAGCGTTGCTTGTTCTTTTTAAATATTATATTGAGAGTGCTTAAAAATCCCCATCACCTACATTGTTAGCAGACGCCTCGTGGTAGAAGTTTTTTGTTTTTTTTACTATCAAGAACATAATGAAAGTCCTCAGAAAATATGACGCACTCTTTATTAAAAGCATTGACATGGAATTTCTAAGGCCATTTAATTTGTCATCATAAACATCTTGTACATTTGTGAGGTCCCACGCTAGTAAATAGTCATTGGTTTACACACAATGTTTCTGGACAAAAACGGGCCCTCTGGGATGCGATGGTGCATTTGTGGCAACAGGAAATAGCAGCATTGTTTACGGCTAGCAGCTGAGTGAAGACAGCAGGAGGAAGGAAGAGATAGCAGAGCCAGGGAGAAAATATTCCCCTGGGTTGATTGTTGATTGATCATGTGACTTTCTCCAGCAGTCTTGTGGAATTCAAAAGGCGTGTGGAAGGTACGGCATGCAGTAGGAAGTGTTGGTACCTGTTTGCGCGCCTGGTTGAGGCCATGCAAGCGCTGCTGGAGCTCACTGCGATAGTTCTGAGCTGCCTCGATGCTCTCCTTGGCCTCCTGCAGCAACACGTCCACCTCCACTGACATCCTCCCGCCTCCTGAGACACACACACACACACACACCAGAGGAAGTTAGGACGCATAGCTAACATAGCGCTTGACAAATGTGATGTGTGACTACGTCCGGTGAGATTGCAGAAACATCTGAAACATGTGAAACCTCGAGTCAACTGAAACCAGAGTGTCACTGAGCAGAGCAGTCCTGGCTTGGAGGAGCAACAATTGAATGTTGTTCAAAGAGTGTGTCAGCTAGACATGAAGTTGCATGTGCACCGGGGGTGTCCAAGGTGCGGCACCGGCGACCATTTGCGGCCCGTAACAAATATTTAACGGCCTGTGGTAAAATCTAAAAATACTATTAAAAAACTACAAAAACATGAAGTGGAATAAAAGAGCAAACAGGTGATATGTACTGATAAAAAGTTGCAATGTTGACTCTAATAACACAGAGCTGCAATGCAGTATTTTTTTTTTTTAACCATCATTGTTAAAAAAAGAATGAGTTAAAATCGATTTTATGAATTATTGACCTATTTAAGGCTTAAATTACTTTACATTAAATAGTCCACTTTGAAATATTTTTTTGGGTAAAATATTGCATATTTTGTGTTTGCCATAAAAAACGTCAGTTTTCTTGAGGAAAAAAAACATTAAAAAAATGAAAATGTTTAATGTCTTAAGTTCATCTAGAGATTTAAGTGTTGAGAGTAAAGGAAAAAAAGTAAGACTTATTTTTAACATTTATGAGTGGTGCCCTTTTTGATCCCCAATAATTTTGGTGGGATTTTCTTTTCAACTGTCATTTCTCAAGAAATAATAATTCTAAATTATTGACCAATTTAAGGTTTCAATTTCATATCAAATATTGAAATATTGCATATTTTGCATTTTTCGCCATAAAAATATGTTTTTCTTTTGTGCATAAAACAAAAATACAAATACATTGAACTTTAAATCAACCGATAGGTCTGAAGTTGATTGATATATTTAACTGTTGAAAGTAAATAAGTACAAATATTACTTATTTTTATACTTTTACGAGTGGGGCCCTATTGGATCCCCAATACTTTTTTGGTGGGATTGTTTTATTTATTCTGTGATTTCTTAGAAAATAATTAATTTTAAATCAATGTTATGAATTAGGGACCCATATAAAGGCTCCAATTACTACAAATATTTCAATTTTATTTGTATTTTTTTGGGGGGTAGGGAGATATTTTTTTCATAAAAATAAGGGTTTTCTTTGTCAAAAATTTTTTTTTTACTTGATATCGACAGATAGACCTGAAGTTTATCTAGAGATTCAGACATTGAACATAAAAAATATATACACAATATATAATTAGTTTTTATCATTCTTATGACAAAACTTAAGGGTAGCCCTAAAGATTAAAACTAATCTATATATATTGTATTGGTTTTGAAAATGAAAAATAGCAAAAGGCTGATGTACAGTATCTGCATATTATTATAACATGTATTAATAAGCCTTAAAGTTTACAATTCAATGTACAAGAATGTAACTCCTCAGCATGTTTTCCAGTCAATTAATTGACTCCAAGTGAAAGATGGTTTATACATGGTACTATCAACAATCCTTAACTACTTCTTACCAACATTGCCTGTTCATATCATATGCTGCCGCTTATGTTACCATAAGAGATTGTATAAAAGCAGACAGACAAGAATTGTCTTTGTCGTGGCTGAAAGACTGTACAGAGTTCTCTTGCTGTGGTCGACCTCGTTTCCGTCGCCGTGTCGAAAGAGGAAGTCGCTCAAGACTGCTGAAGCTTTTTACAACAAACTGGAACCGGAGAAACACATTGAGTCACCTCCTTTGCCGCCTATAAAACATGTATCATTTCACTCATTATCAAGTGATTTGTAATACACAATTATGGCACAACATGACCGTCACATTATTTAATGTGCTGCAAACAGAAGTGTACACCAATGAACATGTGTGTTTACACACTGCAGCCATTCAACATTTAATTATGCATGCATCCACCATAACAATACTCCTGTCTCTCCCTCTCACGCTTCTCTTTTTCCACCAACCTTTTATCATTTCTTTAGCACAGTAAACAAGAGGCCGAGGTCATTAATCCTCTTGTGTGTAATCCTTCTTTTTGGGAAGAATTGGGCCAAGAAGACATCCAGCTGCACAAAATATGTCTCATCTTATTGCCTGATGCGGGCGTGGCTGCAACAATGAACCAATTCTCCTTTTAATTGCTTTTTTAAAAGGACTTTTTTGAAGTATTTAGGTCAGCGTGCGAGTGACGATGACACGACCGTGTGTGTGTGTGCCATGGCAAGTACAGAGAATGTTTGTCAAATTAAAGATTATTTGCAGGAGATGCATGACTGCACATTTAAAGGGAAACTGCACTTATTTTGGAATTTTGTCTATCATTCACAATCATTATGTAAGACAAGAACACATGTTTTTCTTTTTTTATTCATTCTAAATCGTAAAATACGGCAACTACGAGGTGGCTAACAATGCAGCTAACTGAAGTACACTATTGTGCTCATAAAGCCCTCTAAAAACAGCCAAAAACCACCAACAATACTCCATTTACATCTTTGTGACCTGAATATTACTCAAGTATTAGCAATATTGTTATGATAAGCTCTAACGCCGAAATAACTACTTTTTGTCACATTGATCACAGAGCGCTAACTAGCTTATGCTGCTATATTGACATATAGAGCTGCTGCATCGCCTCTGAGTTGGTAAAAATTAATTCTAGATTATAAATCATGCCTCTAATTTGGATAATAAAAGGTTGTGGTAATAAAACCGAGACGTTGGCCAACTTTGACATCCAACTTAGACCCCGGAGATGGTGAGAAAGACACAAAAATACGCTTGTTTTAGGCACTTTTTTGAAACCCTTTGTGAGGATCATGGTTAATTTTTCATTTAAACGGGAAGATATGAACATCCCATCAGTCGGCATCCCAGTGAGAGTAGACATTGTACAGTAAGGGATTGTGTTATTATGTTCATAGTCCGTATTTCTTGTTCAGCACTTCGCAATACTGCTACCTGATGCTCAGTGGATCTGTTTAGCACAAAGCTTCTAAAACTTGTAGATCATCCTCCTTATATACAGGATAAAAATATATAAGTTTATGGATCATTATTTGTTCCTAAGTAGTCTTTGATGTATCTCATTAAGTCTGCATGATTAGTAGTGTTGTTGTTGAATGGAAAGTGAACGTTATGTGTCTGAAATAACTACGCCGCCGTATGCTTAAAATGAGCAAAATAGGTAACTATTACATGTTATTATGAATGTTACTACATTACATATAAACTTAAAGCGTGTGTATAAAATGTTGATGGATGTTTTTTGGAGGGCAAAATAGAGCGACCTCCATTGTTAGCTGACTTTTGCTAGCCTTTATTTACGAGTTAGAATGCATTAAAAAAAGAAAAACAAATGTGTTCTTGTCTTACATAAGGATTGTGAATGATAGGCAACATTTAAAAAAAAAATGCAGTTCCCTTTTAACTCACTGAACGTCCATTAAAGGAAAACAACAGAAAACCCCAACTTAAACATTGAGTGTACTTATGATGCTGTGACAAACAGGAAAGCTATGGACGGCAGTGGAGCAGAAAAGCCACATAATTATGATCATTGAGCAGACAACAGACATGTCGGCACTTGTTGCAACAAGTTCCGTATCTTTGTACTTATTTTTATCCGATGACACGATCGTACACTACACACTCATATAAGTACGTGTTGGCTTATGCAAAAGTGCTCTGCACTTTTAGCTGTCAACAATGACGCCAAGGGGAAAGCTGTGCCAAACTCCGTTGGAAAAAGTCACATTTTTACATCCACAAGACTCGCAATGCATTGCAATGCATCAAACAGAAGTCAATTTGCAGCTTGCTAAATAGACTGTATATTTGGCTAACGTCGGCTGTGGTTATTCACTAAATAACGCTTTTATCGACACAAAATCGAAGACAATTGACAGAAGACAAGCCAACTAGCCAAAAGCTGCACCAAACTCCGTTGGAAAAAGTCACATTTTTACATCCTCACGACTCGCAATACATTACATTGCATATAACAGAAGGCAATTCGCAGCATGCTACATCGATTATATGTTCGGCTAACATCGGCTGTGTTTATTCACTAAATAACGCTTTTATGGACACAAAATCGAAGACAATTGACAGAAGACAAGCGAACTAGCCAACAGCTGCGCAAAACTCCGTTGGAAAAAGTCACATTTTTACATCCTCACGACTCGCAATGCATTACAATGCATCAAACATAATATAATTCGCAGCTTGCTAAATATACTGTATGTTCGGCTAACATCGGCTGTGTTTATTCACTAAATAACACTTTAATGGACACAAAATCGAAGACAATTGACAGAAGACAAGCGAACTAGCCAAAAGCTGCACCAAACTCCGTTGGAAAAAGTCAAATTTTTACATCCTCACGACTCGCAATACATTACAATGCATCTAACAGAATATAATTCGCAGCTTGCTAAATATACTGTATGTTTGGCTAACATCGGCTGTGTTTATTCACTAAATAACGCTTTTATGGACACAAAATCAAAGACATTTCACAGGGCAGACCCCAGTCGAACTAGCCAAAAGCTGCGCCAAACTCTGTTGGAAAAAAGTCACATTTTTACATGCACACTACTCGCAATACCTTACAATGCATCAAACAGAATATACTTCACAGCTTGCTAAATCGACTGTATGTTCGGCTAACATCGGCTGTGTTTATTCACTAAATAACGCTTTTATGGGCGCAAAATCGAAGACAAATGAGAGGGCAGGATGAGCCTAACAGTCACTGCGGTAACGCTAACGGAGAACAATGAGGACTTCTTTAACAACCTCGGCTAAGGTTGTGTTGTATAGTTGGTTATCTTGGGGCGGGAAATCGGACACATTTTAAGAAGAGTTTTTCTTTGAAATCCTCAAAAAGGAGAGGAACGTTAGCTCGTGATTCAAAGACAATAATCACTGGCGGGAGATAACGCACAACTGCCGTGGTAAGCTAGCAATAACACAAAAACATTGTCAGACACGTACATTATGCGACCCGAAACACAGAAAGTACCTCTTTTAATGTCTTCTCCCCTTCATGTGCTTGTCAGAGTCCAGACTTGAGCACTTAGGCTGAGCACAGCGCCGCTGGAAGGATAGAAGTTCAGCTCAAGTCCACTGATGACACTTAGTGTGGGGCCTTTAAGCTCGGCAGCCAATAGCAGAGAAGAAGACTTTGATTGACAAGCAAGTCAACCAACAGAAAGCTCCGCCTCCTCTCCCTGTCCCTGATCACGTGACCACGGATGATGCGTGTCCAACGCGGACCGTAATAAATGCTTTGAGACTTTCACAGCCTTTTAATTAACATTTCGGTGCGCTTAGTGGCCGTTGCTAATGTGTAATCTAATAAACAATACATCAATAATTCGTTATTGTGACCGCTAGACTTTGAACGAAGGTGTATGTAGCGACACATACGCCGGAGTAGCGCTAGCTTGTACGCTAATGACCACGAAGAAACGTCACATAACGTTTTACATTGATGTTAAAAGTGTTAAAATGGGGATACAAAAATATTTTCATAATTTGTCCGTTGGTCCTCTTTCTTGACCTGGCGGACCTTTACTCCCCTCTAGTGGCCATTATTTATATTACTGTTTAATTATTTTATGATGAACTTTATTGGCAGGGAGAAATCACGTGGTATTTTTCAGCGCAACGTGCTGTAAGCAAAACATGGCGTTCAATTAAAGTTGTTGGCTTTTGTTTAGCGTGATTTATGACGCCGACCTTGATGCTTTTAATTTGCTAATAGACAGTTCGTTACGTCATCGTGTGTGTTTGTGTGTGTGTGTGTGTGTGCGCGCGTGTATGTCATACTCGTGCAGAAAGGACACAGCTGCTGCACTCATCTGACCACACACGCACACGCACACACACACACACACACACACACACACACACACACACACACACACACACACACACACACACACTCACACACACACACACACACACACACACCCACACACACTCACACACACACACACACACACACTAACAAGTGCAGATTAGTGTGGGATTGGAGGCTGTCCTGCCACCTGACTGAGGCAGACTCACTTGGCTCCATGTTCTACTTTGAGCGTCTTCCATAACGGTTGCAGCTGTCAGCTGATGGACGCCGTCACGCCGTGAAGTCCGGACTGATGAGTCCAAGCGGAAGAAACTTTTCCCCGTGAGTCCGAGAGCTTGAATGGATCTGGAGTGAGCATCGAGCGGCATCTCTCTAAGGTGGGATGAGGAGGGCCGTGTTACGGGAGGCCGCCAAGCGCTTCCCCTGGCTGGCCAACGTGACCTTGTACGGCTGCCTGTTCGCCGGCGGGGACCTGGCGCACCAGCTGATGGCGCCCAAGGATCGCCTGGACTGGAGGCGCACCGGCAACGTGGCCGCCGTGGCCACCGCCTTCCACGGGAACTTCAACTACTTCTGGATGCGGGCTTTGGAGCGACGCTTCCCCGGGAAGTCTGCCGCCATGTTGTTCCGCAAACTGCTGCTGGACCAAAGCTTTGCGTCGCCTTTGGCCACCAGTGTCTTCTACACGGGTTAGATAGAAAAAAATAATAAATAATAATAATGTCACATGCAGGACTCATTAGTGTGCCCTTTGACCTTTAGGGGTCAGCTTCCTGGAGGGCAAAGAGGACGTCTTTGAGGACTGGAGGGAGAAGTTCTTCAACACGTGGAAGGTGAAGTCAAGATGAACACAGATTGTAAGGCCAACCTCAAAATGATCAAACTTGTGTTTTCTCCCTCAGACTGGACTCATGTACTGGCCTTTCATGCAGGTATATATATATTTAATTATGGTTCCATTGATTTCAAACATGTAAACAAATACGATGTGATCTGTCATCTATTTATCTATATCTGTCTATCTATTATCTATCTACCTCTATCTATGTATATATACACTGAAAACATGTTTTATATTCTAGTTTCTTCCAAAATAGCCACCTTTTGCTCTGATTACTTTTTTGCACACTCTTGGCATTCTCTCGATGAGCTTCAAGAGGTAGTCACCTGAAATGGTTTTCACTTCGCAGGTGTGCTTGAAGCTCATCGAGAGAATGCCAAGAGTGCAAAAAAGTAATCAGCGCAAAAGGTGGCTATTTTGCAGAAAGTAGAATATAAAACTAGCGGTAGAAAATGGATGGATGGATGGATGGATAGAATATAAAACATGTTTTCAGTTATTTCACCTTTTTTTGTTAAGTACATAACTCCACATGTGTTCATTCATAGTTTTGATGCCTTCAGTGACAATCTACAATGTAAATAGTCATGAAAATAAAGAAAACGCATTGAATGAGAAGGTGTGTCCAAACTTTTGGCCTGTACTGTATATATACATATATACATACATATATGTACATATACATATATACACATATATGTACATATACATATATACACACATATATATATGTGTATGTATATATGTTTATTTATAATGTTTATTTATATATATATTTTCATTTTATTCTATTTTGTATATATATACACTGTATATGTATATTTTTAAATCAATATTATTCAACACTGACATTTCTAGATCAACTTCAGGTCTATGTGTTTTTATTAAGTAAAAAGAAAAATTATGCTTGATGCCCTTTTTGATCAAGAAAACCATGTTTTTTTTATGGCAAAACATAGAATATGCACTATTTTCTGTCCAAAAATTTCAAAGTGTAATATTTGATGTAAAGTAATTGGAGCCTGTAAATAGGTCAGTAATATTTCATAAATCAGTTGATTTTAATTCATTATTATTTTATAGTTAAGGTTTATAGACAGTTTATAAAAATAAAACAATCCCATTAAAATGATTGAGGATACAAAAGGGCCCCACTCATAAAAGTGTTAAAAATAAGTCACTTACTGTATTTTTAGGACTATAAGCACTTAAAATCCTTTCATTTCCTCAAAAATCGACAGTGGGCCTTATGTACGTCTTGACTCTGGTTATGTTCACCAACCTCAAAGGAATTTTATTTGGTACAAAAATAAGTCAAACAATTTTTTTTAATTCAACGCTTAAATCTCTATATCAGCTACTACACTTCAGGTTTATGTGATATACACTATATTGCCAAAAGTTTTTGGCCACCTGCCTTTACTCACATATGAACTTGAAGTGCCATCCCATGGAATTGTACAAAAAGTTTTGCTATCCTGGAGTATTCAAAGTTCCTTTCACTGGAACTAAGGGGCCAAGCCCAACTCCTGAAAAACCAACCCCACACCATAATTCCTCCTCCACCAAATTTCACACTCGGCACCATGCTGTCCGAAATATAGCGTTTTCCTGGCAACCTCCAAACCTAGACTGGTCCATCAGATTGCCAGATGGAAAAGCGTGATTCATCACTCCAGAGAAGGCGTCTCCACTCTCTGCGTACTGTACGTGGGCTAATTGGAAGGTCACATGAAGTTTCGAGCTCTGTAGCAACTGACTGCAGAAAGTCTTTGCACTATGCACTTCAGCATCCGCCGACCCCTCTGTCAGTTTACGTGGCCTACCACTTTGTGGATGAGTTGCTGTTGTTCCCAAATTCTTCACTTTTCTTGTAATAAAGTTGACTTTGGAATATTTAGGAGCAAGGAAATTTCATGACTGGATTTGTTGCACAGGTGGCATCCTATGACAGTTCCACGCTGGAAATCACTGAGAGGGGCCCATTCTTTCACAAATGTTTGTAGAAACAGTCTCCATGCCTGAGTACTTGATTTTATACACCGGGCCAAGTGATTAGGACACCTGATTCTCATCTTTTGGATGGGTGGCCAAATACTTTTGGCAATATAGTGTATGAAGTAAAAAAATGTTTTTTATGTTTTATGCCCATTTTTGTCAAAGAAAACTTAGTTTTTTAAATGGCAAACACACAAAATATGCAATATTTCACCCCCAAAGTATTCCAAGTGGAATATTTGATGTGAAGTAATTGGAACCTTGACAATGTCAATAATTCATAACAACATTGATTTTGATTCATTATTATTTTTTGAGCAATGACAGTTTTAAAGGGGAAAAAAACAGCCTGCATGGCAGCTTTGTGTTATTAGAGTCAACATTGCAAATTGTTCTACTTATATTTCACCTGTTTGCTCTTTTATTCAAGTTTTATTTATTTTTTTAGTAGTATTTTTTTAGAATGTGCCGTGGTCTGTTAAAAAATTACCTGTGGGCTGCAAATATCACTTAGCCGCACTTTGGACACCCCTGTTCTAAACCCACAGTATATGTTTATCATCTAGTATAGTAGTAGTTAAGTTAAATGACCACATGCTAATAATTGTGTGTGTTCTGGCAATGCTTACTTAATGGGGACATCGCTCTGTTTACACAGTCACCTTTAGGGGACCTCTGACGGTATGGGGACAAAAAAACAGGTGCCCCAAAGCAGTGGTCCCCAACCACCGGGTACCGATTGGCACAAAAAATAAATAAAAAAAAATATATATATTAAAAAAAAACAAAAAAACTTTTATTTTATTTTTTTTATTTTTATTAAATCAACATAAAAAACACAATATATAGATTATATATCAATATAGATCAATACAGTCTGCAGGGATACAGTCCGTAAGCACACATGATTGTATTTCTTTATGGAAACCCCCCCCGGTCCGTGGGACAAATTTTCAAGCGTTGACCGGTCCGCAGCTACACAAAGGTTGGGGACCACTGCCCTAAAGGGAAACCTTTTTAAATGATAGTCAGATCCATTCTGAAGATGCCTAAGTGATTTTTAAGCTTTGGCCCATAAAACATGTTTACTGGTTAGTTTGAGTGTGAGACATTTGCACAGCAGACCCCTCATCGGGCTGTAGCTGGTACATTTAAGTGGTGAAACTTCTTATAAGAGGACAGCTGTAGTGCGTCTGAGGATTAAGATTAGATTAAAGATTAAAGTACCAATGATTGTCACACACACACTAGATGTGGTGAAATTTTTCCTCTGCATTTGACCCATCCCCTTGGGGAGCAGTGGGCAGCAGCGGATCATGTCATATTTAATTTGAACTTTTTTTTTTTTTAATGGTCCTCAGTAGTCACGTACAAATTTGTGTGAATTATGCAAAATTATTAAAATTTGGTCCCCATGAACCATATTAACTCTTTTTCCCCAGGGTTTATGCCTCCACAACCTGTAGAAAACGTGGTCCCCACAAGTGATGACCAAAAACTTGGTCCCCATTCCGAATGATAACCGGTATGTGTGTGTGTGTTTGTGTGTGTGTCCGCAGTTCCTGAACTTTGCGCTGATGCCGCTGCACATGCGGACGGCCTTCATGGGCTGCTGCGCCTTCCTCTGGGCCACCTTCTTGTGCTTCTCCCGCCAGGACGGCGACGGCACGGCCGCCGTGGCCCTGGCCTTCGTCATGGACCCCCGCAAGACTCTAGAGGACATGCGCCAGGCCCGCTTGGCCCGCAACAGGGAACGCTCGCAGAGGGAGAACTAGCGAGAGGAGCGCCGTGCAGGTTTTAAAACTGGTGTGTCATATACTCTGCTGCCACTAGGGGCGCTCTGTGAGTGTGGAGGGAGGTCAGGACCCAGGAGCACCTGTTGGTCCAAGGCCACTTCCACATGGACGAGTATTTTTAAAATGAGACGCAAACATCTTGTAGCAGTCTGTCTTTTAAGGACCTAAATTCTTGAGTTTGCACAATGCCAAAAGGTCAAATATAGGCTCAGCAACTAGCATGTTTGTTTTGTTGTTATCATCATATTTGTGCAACAAATGAAGCTGCTTCACCAGAGGTGTCCAAAGTGCGGTCCGGGGCACATTTGCAGCCCGTTTCGCTGCTTGTTTTTATTGACACATTCTAAAGACAAAATAAAAACATCCTGGATTAGAGCGTGACACACAAAAACTAGAATATGCAATGTGCACGCCGCTAAAAATGCACAAGCCGAACTTAAATGCTACCGTTAGCATGCTGACAGTTTTAATGTGTGAGTAATCAAGTCATTTGACTATTAAGCGTACACATTTTAAAATTAGCTACAAAAAAAACTAGCATGCTAACAGTTAGCTTGTATCAAGTAGCAAGTTATATGACTGAGGTGTTCGGCTGCAAAATTGGCTGAAAAGGACAGCATGCTAATGTTAGAAGGCTAATGTGGGCATGCTAACAGTCAACATGTGTCAAGTACGAAGTTATATGACCCCGAGATGTTCGGCTGTAAAATCGACTAAAAAAAGTTAGCATGCTAACATTTAGCATGAGTCAAGTACCGAGTTGTATGAGTCTTGAGACGTTTGGGTGCAAAATTGGCTAAAAAGTTTAGCATGCTAATGTTAGTATGCTATGCTATCACTAGCATGCTAACAGTTAACGTGTCACATTCCAAGTTATGTGACTCTGAGGTGTTCGGCTGTAAAATTGGCAGAACATTTCAGCATGCTAATGTTAGTATGTTAGAAGGCTAATATGAGCACGCTAACAGTCAACATGTGTCAAGTACCAAGTTATATGACCCCGAGGTGTTCGGCTGTAAAATTGACTAAAAAAAAGTTAGCGTGCTAACATTTAGCATGAGTCAAGCACCAACAGCCCTTTGAGACACTTGTGATTTAGGGCTATATAAATAAACATTGATTGATTGATTGATTGAACTTAAATGAGTCTGATGCATTTGGCTGCAAATATTCTGCAAAAATTTAGCACACTAATGTTAGCATGCTAACAGTTAACATATGTCAGGTAGCAAATTATGAGTCTGAGATGTTCGACCACAAAATTGGCTAAAAAGTTTAGCATGCTAGTGTTAGTATGCTATGCTATCACTAGCATGCTAACAGTTAACGTGTCACATTCCAAGTTATGTGACTCTGAGGTGTTCGGCTGTAAAATTGGCAGAACATTTCAGCATGCTAATGTTAGTATGTTAGAAGGCTAATATGAGCATGCTAACAGTCAACATGTGTCAAGTACCAAGTTATATGACCCCGAGGTGTTCGGCTGTAAAATTGACTAAAAAAAAGTTAGCGTGCTAACATCTAGCATGAGTCAAGTACCAACTTAAATGAGTCTGATGCATTTGGCTGCAAATATTCTGCAAAAATTTAGCACACTAATGTTAGCATGCTAACAGTTAACATATGTCAAGTAGCAAATTATGAGTCTGAGATGTTCGACCACAAAATTGGCTAAAAAGTTGGCATGCTAACATTTAGCATGAGTCAAGTACCAACTTAAATAAGTCTGATGCATTTGGCTGCAAATTTTCTGCAAAAAGTTAGCACACTGATGTTAGCATGCTAACAGTTAACATATGTCAAGTAGCAAGTTATGAGTGAGACGTTCGGCTGCAAAATTGGCTAAAAAAGTTGGCATGCTAACATTTAGCATGAGTCAAGTACCAACTTAAATGAGTCTGATGCATTTGGCTGCAAATTTTCTGGAAAAAAGTTAGCACACTAATGTTAGCATGCTAACAGTTAACATATGTCACGTAGCAAATTATGAGTCTGAGATGTTCGGCTGCAAAATTGGCTAAAAAATTGGCATGCTACCATTTAGCACGAGTCAAGTACCAAATTATATGAGTCTGATGCATTTGGCTGCAAATTTTCTGCAAAAAGTTAGCACACTAATGTTAGCATGTGTCAAGTAGCAAGTTATATGAGTATGGAGCGTTTGGCTGCAAAATGGGCTAAAAATGTAAGCATGCTCATGTTTGTAATGAGCCAATCAGTGGCCACGATACTAAACAGGTCTGATTGTTTTGGTCTCGTCTAGTGGCCAATACTACTGTAGTATTGGTATTTTTTTTAACTTCATTTAGCCATTTTTACGCTGGAAAATGCTTATTTTATGGCAAAATGACATCTGCTTTGTTAGCGATAGCACAAAGCTAAGACGTTCAGATAGTTTAGCATGTATTGGTTGACCTATATTGTATTGTTTTTAGTATCCATAATGTGCAAAATGTATCAAAGTGTACATTTTTCTCAATAGAAAAAGTGTATAGTTAACCTGTGCTGCTCTAATAACGGTGCCAAACATGGGTGCTGAACAAAGAGTTCCCGCCTGAACCTACCACACAGTGCAGCTTGATGGCATTGAGGGCTCAGCACCAGCTTGTGCCTTATGCCCAGTGACCTTTGACCCACGTCATGATGGGAAATGTTTGCGTCTTCTCTACCTCTGCATTCTTCTGGCTGAACGTGTCAGCTGTCAGATTAGTTCAAGGCAGCGTCTGGTCGACAGGCTCGTGTTTTGGAAACAAAAATGTCAAGACTCTCAGGCAGCAATTTTGTTTTGTTTACATAGCTTAGCATTTATTTACAGTGGATCGCTGTTTCCTACAGTAGGGGTGTCCCGATCCAATAGTGATATCGTGTATCGGTCCGATATCAGCTTGCATGCAAAATGTCCGATACGAGCACACTGGGTCGATCTTCTATTTTAGTTCAGTTAAACATGCATATAGGCAACAAGGAGCTAGTCAGAATGGCAGGGGCGAACACACAAAACAGGAAGAGCGACCAAAATAAGAGCGCTAGATTAGGAACTGAAACACCCGACATAAAACAGCACATTAGTAAATATAAACAAGTATTAAATATTTATAGTGGTGTATTACTTACACATGCAAAGTCTCCGAGGCAGGAGCGTTTTAGAAAGTGTCCAGTAACAAACGTGTCCGCGTCACTCCACTTACTGCGTCACGGGCTTAACATTTTTAAATGTCATCGAAAAACAAATGACCACTTCACTTCAACTTAAAGACAGCCCAAGTCCATTCCAGACAGTTGTCAATAAATAAGTTAGTGTTTTGTTCTCACATACAAATTAATACAAGTATAATATCGTATTGGATCGATATCAGAATGGGGCAAAATTCAATGCTCCAATTTTGGTATCATATTAGAAGAGGGAGAAGTAGAATCGGGACAACCCACATTTTTTACCCCGCAGGGTATCTTTCAATGGTTTTACCTGCCCTACAGAATTTTTACTCCTCAGAGCAATAATAACACGCACATCTTTAAGCGTTAATTAGCTTTTCCCCCATTGTTAGCATGTTAGAATAATCTGACCAATAACAATAAAATCGCTTGAATACATCCAAAATAATTTGTACTCCTAAGAGCAATAATAACATGCACAACTTTGAGCATTAATCAGCTTTTTCCCCCATTTTTAGCATGTTAGCATGTTAGTGTAATCTGACCAACAGCAATGAAATCGCTTGAATACGTCCAAAATAATTTTTACTCCTCAGAGCAATAATAACACGCACAACTTTGAGCGTTAATTAACTTTTTTCCCCATTGTTAGCATGTTAGCATAATATTGACCAATAACAATGAAATCGCTTGAATACATCCAAAATAATTTGTACTTCTTAGAGCAATAATAACACGCACAACTTTGAGCATTAATTAGCTTTTTTTCCATTGTTAGCATGTTAGCATGTTAGCATAATCTGACCAATAACATTGAAATAGGTTGAATACATCCAAAAAACTGAAATGAGCTTTTTTTCCATTGTTAGCATGTTAGCATGTTAGCGTAATCTGACCAATAACATTGAAATAGGTTGAATACATCCAAGAAACTGAAGCTTCTACTGTTATTTACGTATGTCATCAAAATGTGTTGTGTCTCCTAGTTTGAAGCAAACATCTCCACCCTGTCATATTTTACTTGAATGACATCACAGCCAAGTTACTTTATGTCACTTTTTTGCCTCAAGCCTCACTTACAGCGTGAGTGAAGAATGCACTACCGACCTGATAAGTCCGAAAAATTAACGAGCTGATACAGTATTATCTGCTCACAGAGGCTACCTGGTGCACATTGCAGCTAGTCCTGGATATCCTCACTCCTAAATGCTTGGGTCACATGCAGGATTCTCACAGGAATGAGGCAAAACGTAAGCTTGCTTACCGTAAAAATTCAAGAATTATGATTGCAGTCTATATCTTGTCTGTTTTGTCCAAAATAAAAAATAAAATCATCACTTTTGTTGTGTGTGTGTTTGTGTGTGTGTGTGTGTGTGTGTGTGTGTGTGTGTGTGTGTGTGTGTGTGTGTGTGTGTGTGTGTGTGTTGTATTTCTACCCTTGAGACATCAACAAGAAGAAGTACCTTCCATATGAGGAGGTGTGAACAAGTTAGGACATAAATCATGGTCCCAATACGGAAAACCATTGCATCTAATACAGAGCCAAATACTAGAGTCCGTGAACATTGCTCCAAAGTCAGGATTTTTTGTTGATTTAATGTGCATACAAAAGTAAACATTGACAGGTGCAAAGGCAGCAATATATGATAAAACAAGCTAAAGAAGGACTTCCCTATTCATCCCCCCCAAAAAACGCCAGGTGAACAGCTGATTTTACGACTTCCGGTGCTGACGTAAGACAACCCGCGTCCCATATGTGACCATAGGATGAACAAATACACTACGGTACTAAGACTATAGTGGCCATTAACAGTCAGCTTCTACAGCTGGGGTCCCCAAAGTGCGGCACAGGGGCCATCTGTGGTCCGTGACTCGTTTGTCATCGGCCTTAAAGGCCTACTGAAACCCACTACTACCGACCACGCAGTCTGATAGTTTATATATCAATGATGAAATCTTAACATTATAACACATGCCAATACGGCCGGGTTAATTTATAAAGTGACATTTTAAATTTGCCGCTAAACTTCCGGTTCGAAACGCCTCTGAGGATGACGTATGCGCGTGACGTAGCCCGGCGAACACGGGTATGCCTTCCACATTGAAGCCAATACGAAAAAGCTCTGTTTTCATTTCATAATTCCACAGTATTCTGGACATCTGTGTTCGTAAATCTGTTGCAATTATGTTCATTGCATTATGGAGAAGGAAGCTGAGCAAGCAAAGAAGAAAGTTGTCGGTGCGAAATGGACGTATTTTTCGAACGTAGTCAGCAACAACAGTACACAGCTGGCGCTTCTTTGTTTACATTCCCGAAAGATGCAGTCAAGATGGAAGAACTCGGATAACAGAATCTAACCAGGAGGACTTTTGACTTCGATACACAGACGCCTGTAGAGAACTGGGACAACACAGACTCTTACCAGGATTACTTTGATTTGGATGACAAAGACGCAGACGTGCTACTGTGAGTATGCAGCTTTGGCTTCTAAACATTTGATCGCTTGACCGTATGTGCGCAACTTTTTTTTGCGTATGTACGTAACTTTTTTAAAATATATAAGCTTTATGAACCTTGGGTTAGGTGAACGGTCTTTTGGGCTGAGTGATTGTGTGTGTTGATCAGGTGTTTGAATTGTATTGGCGTGTTCTATGGAGCTAGGAGCTAGCATAGGAGCTAGGAGCTAGCATAACAAACACGCAGGTGTTTTTATGCAGGATTAATTTGTGGCATATTAAATATAAGCCTGGTTGTGTTGTGGCTAATAGAGTATATATATGTCTTGTGTTTATTTACAGTTGTAGTCATTCCCAGCTGAATATCAGGTACCGTGAGTATGCAGCCTTGGCTGCTAAACATTTGATAGCTTGACCGTATGTGCGCGTCACGTACGTAACTTTTTAAAAATATATAAGCTTTATGAACCTTGGGTTAGGTGAACGGTCTTTTGGGCTGAGTGATTGTGTGTGTTGATCAGGTGTTTGAATTGTATTGGCGTGTTCTATGGAGCTAGGAGCTAGCAGAGGAGCTAGGAGCTAGCGTAACAAACACGCAGGTGTTTTTATGCAGGATTAATTTGTGGCATATTAAATATAAGCCTGGTTGTGTTGTGGCTAATAGAGTATATATATGTCTTGTGTTTATTTACTGTTGTAGTCATTCCCAGCTGAATATCAGGTCACCCCCGGCTCTCACAGCATCTTCCCTATCTGAATAGCTTCAACTCCCCACTAGTCCTTCACTTGCACTTTACTCATCCACAAATCTTTCATCCTCGCTCAAATTAATGGGGAAATTGTCGCTTTCTCGGTCCGAATCTCTCTCACTTCATGCGGCCATCATTGTAAACAATAGGGAACTTTGCGTATATGTTCAACTGACTACGTCACGCTACTTCCGGTAGGGGCAAGCCTTTTTTTTTATCAAATACCAAAAGTTGCAATCTTTATCGTCGTTGTTCTATACTAAATCCTTTCAGCAAAAATATGGCAATATCGCGAAATGATCAAGTATGACACATAGAATAGATCTGCTATCCCCGTTTAAATTTAAAAAATTCATTTCAGTAGGCCTTTAAGCACATTACAAAAAACAAAATAGAGATCTCATTTGCACCCCTGGTGGTGAAATCTATCAAAATGAGGGTGGTCCCAAAAAGGAGGGATTTTTCAAATTGACTGTCGGTTTTAAAAGTGCTCCACCTCTGGTCAAAATATGAAGTAACAAGTGTGTGTAAGAAATTGAAATGCGCCCCCTTTGGCCAAAATAAATAAAACAAATAAAATACATTTGTATAAAGAGACTTACTGTAATAACTTGAAGTAAATAATGAAGATTAAGAACCAATTACAAACAAAAAATTCAAAAAAAATTAATTAACAAAATTTCTCATATTCTGTTTCTGTAACATTGCAATATTTTCTCGTAAAATTATTACTTTTTTTTTTATGTAGAATTGATACTTTTTAATGCAAAATGGTGACATTTGTCATAAAAAATTCTGACTTTTATCACAATATTGCCAATTTTTTGTTGTTCTTGTAAAACTGACATTTTTGGAGTAAAATTATGACTTTTGTCATAATTTTGCCAAGTAAAATTCAGTTTTTTTACAATATTGCCAACATTTTAAAGTTTTCTTATAAAATTGTGACTTTTGTCGAGTAAAATTACGACTCTTTTTATAAATTGCCAAATGTTTAAGCTTTTCTTGTAAAATTGCAACTGTTATTGAGTAAAATTTCAACTTTTATCATAATATTGCACAAATGTTCAGTTTTTCTTGTAAAATTGTGACTTGTGTTGAGTAAAATTACAACTTTTATTATAATACTGCCAAAATTCAAAATTTTTCTTGTGAAATTCCAACCCATTTTTCACAACAAGCTTTTTTATATCTGCATTGTATGTATATATTATTAATGTTGTAAATACACATCTTTATATATCTAGAAAGGGTGGTGCTAAAGAGGTAGGCTTTTTTTCTCAGGTCTCAAGAAGGTAACAAATATCAGTGTGTGCGTGTGTGTGTGTGTGTGTGTGTGTGTGTGTGTGTGTGTGTTTGTGTGTGAGTGTAGGTGTGTGTGTGTGTGTGTGTGTGAAGCTTTATGCCCCAGGGATGGTGCGTGTGGATTAACCAGGATCGGATAGGCCGCTTTAATCCCTCTCTAAAGGACAATGTTGACCCGGTTTGACCTCTGACCCCTCCTAACAGGAAATACAATTGCCCAATCAGAGTCAAGGAAGCTGTCAGGCGCTTCCTGCCCAATATATTTTAAACACATCCTCCTTTGTGAGGCCTTAAAACCACCATCCTTAATAATAAAGTTTATTCAAATGGTTAAAATTGGGGTGTCCAAACTTTTTCCACTGTGGGCCGCGAACTGAAAAATTAAAACATTTGGATATTTTTCATTTTCTAAACTAACACAATATATAGATTTTTTTTCAACCATTAGAGTTCCCCTGAAGTTGAGACCTGGAAGGGTCTCAGTCCTAAAAAGGTTAAGAATAAGTCATATATTATATATTTTTTAAACTTATTATTCAACGCTTAAATGTCTAGGTCAGGGGTGTCAAACGTACGGCCCGAGAACCGGATCAGGCCCGCGAACAGGTTTTATCCGGCCCGCAGGATGAGTTTGCTAAGTATAAAAATGAGCCGAAATTTTTGAATGAAAGAAACAGCTGTTCTAAATGTGTCCACTAGATGTCGCAATAGCAATTTTTTGTATCTTTGTAGATGATGCTACATATGTACAAAATAAGCCACATGATGTTAGTACATCAGTCGAGGAAAACAATCAAACTACATAAATAACATCCTGTAATTTGATTTTCATATAATTTTTTTATCTTGATAGATAGAAAATTAACACCAATGAGTTGACTGATGAACATTATCACATAATTTATTCATAAAGTATAAATAACGACAAATAAAGATAGAATACTATTAACCGCAACATGTAAATGTAAAAAACCCCAACAACATTATGATTTGTACAATTTCAGAATGTGCTTATTCTATTTTTAAACAAAGAAAACAATCTGAGACTTTATTTTTAAGTTATCATGCCGTGATTTTAAAAGTCCGGCCCACTTGGGAATAGATTTTTCACCATCTCTCTCTCTCTCTCTCTCTCTCTCTCTCTCTCTCTCTCTCTCTCTCTCTCTCTCTCTCTCTCTCTCTCTCTCTCTCTCTCTCTCTCTCTCTAAGAAACTAAACTAAAAAAAAATCCTACTAAAATTCTTGGGGATCCGAAATAAAATTGGTAGAAATAAGTCATATGTGTTAATTGATTAAAATATGTATCGCGATTAATCGCAGTTTGTTAATTGTTAACTCAAAATTAATCGCAGATTTTTCCATCCATCCATCCATCCATCCATCCATCCATCCATCCATCCATCTTCTTCCGCTTATCCGAGGTCGGGTTGCGGGGGCAGCAGCCTAAGCAGGGAAACCCAGACTTCCCTCTCCCCAGCCACTTCGTCCAGCTCCTCCCGGGGGATCCCGAGGCGTTCCCAGGCCAGCCGGGAGACATAGTCTTCCCAACGTGTCCTGGGTCTTCCCCGTGGCCTCCTACCGGTCGGACGTGCCCTAAACACCTCCCGAGGGAGGCGTTCGGGTGGCATCCTGACCAGATGCCCGAACCACCTCATCTGGCTCCTCTCGATGTGGAGGAGCAGCGACTTTACTTTGAGCTCCCCCCGGATGGCAGAGCTTCTCACCCTATCTCTAAGGGAGAGCCCGGCCACCCGGCGGAGGAAACTCATTTCGGCCGCTTGTACCCGTGATCTTGTCCTTTCGGTCATAACCCAAAGCTCATGACCATAGATTTTTCATCATTGATAAATAGACATAATTTTCAGGGGGGTTGGCTTCATATTGACAATGTTTTAACCTCCATTCATTAATAAAATTAATAAAATTTATTTAGGTGCAAATATCACAGACTAACATTACAAAACATGTCTGACAAAGCATGATCGCAATGTTAGACATTTTTATTTTGTTAATGTCAGGGTTTCCCCTAAATTGCCAAAATACCTGTGGCGGTGGGGGCGACGTTAGGGGCGTGGTCTACATGACGTCATCGCATGATTTGCTATGATGCATATATTCTTTAAAAAGGCATGTAAATATACATTTAAAACTAATATGTTATTAAGTATAGTATTAACATATATATGTTTTCTTACATAATATGGCACTCCCGCGACCCAGAGAGGGACAAGCGCTAGATAATGGATGGATGGATGATATCGTTTTGTTCTATTTTTAAATTGTTGCTGCTTATTGTGCAATGTACTTTGTTGAGAATTTTTGTATTTTTTTAAAAATTTTTTTAGAGATTCTTCTAATCCTTTCAGTCAATTTTTATGTTATAAAAACGATTGGCAACAAATCTAGCATCTATTGTTGGTGTTATTGGCGACTGTACTCGTGTTGAATAGATACTCTGGTTAGATTCTGTCGCTCCACGTCCGAGAGCCTGACGTCACTCTTGCTTCGCGTTGCTGGAAGCCTTTCCCTCATTAAAAGTCGCCAGTGTCATGTTAAATTGTGAAGATGGCTGTCCGCGGGTATATCTCGAATATATTAAAGTACGTCCAGACAACCCTGTGCTTATGGCTGGTGTTAATGTGCATGTTAGTGTGTTATGATGGTCATTTTCCCCATGGTCTTTGAACACACCGTATCGGCGGAGAATGAGCAAGTGTTGTGTCTAGGCGTAAAGCACGGAAGCAGACGTATGTGCACAGAGGAAGTACTCGTCGGAATTGGGCCCGATGTTGGCATAAAATTGGCCATAAAAGCTAAAAAGAGTGTCAGACTTTGTTTTCTCCTGGACGCTACAATACATTTCATTACTTTATTTTGTTAGGTGTGAAGCCGTACATTAAGGAGAAACCTTAAACGTAGTTAAAACGGGTGTATCGCATAGCGCTTTTATTTTGAAGCCGGAAAAGTATGTGATTGCTTTGAGAAAGTGTCTTGACATGTTTTGATTTTGGATCGACTGTTTACAATAACAAAAAGTCTCCTTTCCACATCCTGCCGATCGTCTTTCATTTCTGTTGAGCTTTTATGTAATCTTACTTACTGAAGCAGGCCCACTAACAATTTAAATGTTATATTATCACCACACCTTAACACCGTAATCTGAACACGGACGTGAAGCACCGCGCAGCAGGTGTTTTCTGCAGGGATGTCGCCTCAATAGTAATTTCGTGTAATTAATAAATTATTAATTATTAAAATTTGTAGTTAATGCGTTGTTATCGTGTTAAAATTGACAGCCCTAATATATATATATATATATATATATATATATATATATATATATATATATATATATATATATATATATATATATATATATACATACATATATATATATATATATATATATATATATATATATATATATATATATATATATATATATATATATATATTATTACCTTATATATATTTTTAATGACTTTATTTATACATATATATGTATATATATTTTATTACTTTCAACACTTAATAATTAATGATAATATAATAATTATTACTACATCAGCGTCAGATCTATCCATCAATTGTAAGGTTTTGTTAGTTTTTCATGTGTGTATTATGCCCTTTTTGTTCAAGAAAACTTATTTTTTTACATGGCAAACACACAAAATATGCAATATTCTCCCCACAAAAAAAATTCAAAGGGAAATATTTAATGTGAAGTAATTGGCGCCTTGAATAACAACATTGTTTTTGATCTATAATTATTTATTTTTTTAGCAATGACAGTTTTAAAGGGAAAAAACCATCCTGCATGGCAGCTTTGTGTTAATAGAGTCAACATTCCAATTTTCTCGTTTGCTCTTTTATTCCACTTTTTAATGTTTTTTTGTATTTTTCTAATAGTATTTTTAGTGAGTGCCTGTGGCTGTTAAAAATTAGCTGTTGCAAATGTCCTTTGGACCCCACTGGGTTAAAAATATAATTTTTTGAACATATCGGTAATTTTGAACGTTTGTTATGTATCTTTTTAATAGTTTTAAGAAAAGGATACCAACGTTTACGACCACAAACTAATCAAATTCTTCAATCTGTCGATTTCGTCTCTAATTTCCGACAGCACGCGAAGGCACCATGACCATAACTAATCTATCAACACGTCTAGACTGGCAACATTATGTCGATAGGATTCTCCCAATTGATTGGATGATTACACTCAAATCCCGCCCATCTTTTTTTGACTGACAAGATAATCAGCAAATAAAAAGCGTGGTCGAGGCCGGCTGCGTAACTTGTGATTGGTGGATTCTTCAGGGCGATATAAATGGCAGCGTTTATTGTTCGCCGTCGCTCATTCAGTGGAAGACAACTTTGTGTCCCGACTCCGGCTGAAAATCTCTTCAAATATTTCCGAGTTAATAAACCAGCCGGTAAGTTTGGTCGTGATTGGAAAAGTTAGGCGAGGGCGACGTTTTGTGTGTTTGTCGCTCTTTTACGACACTTTGTCCAGTGAGAGCTGGTGTGTTTACGTGCGCTGGGATTTAAATGGTTAACTCCCAGGACGTCCAGATCACTTATTTGCATTTAAAAGCGAGCAAATTCTTTGTATTGGAGGCTTGCAGCTCAGTAAGCAACTCAAATTAAGTATGGTGAATCCGTTATTTTTATTAAGTTTGGAAGCAATTAGCAAAGCTTTTATTTATTTCTTGCATGTGTGCATCAGATTTTATAAGTGATTGTCGGTGTTTTGTCTTTGAATCCTATTAAATGCACTACAATGAGGTAATTGTTTATCAGGTTTTAAGCCGAATTTGAGAAAAAGTCCTAATCAGACATTTCTAGTCATTTCTGTGTACTATAGACATGTTTTTTTAAATTGAAATTGAGTAAATCTGACTCAAAGTGACTCCTTTCTGAATTAAATTCCATTGCAGGTGCAAAAGGAGTGACTGACCCACCACAGCAGGTCTGGTCCTTCAGAACTGGCTGAAGATGGGGGATCCGGACACTCCTGTGTTTGGGTCCTTGAAGGAAGAACTGGACTACTGGAAGGAGCGGGCCGCCAGGAACCAAGACAGGTTTTTGTTTCACTATTTCAGATGAGAAGACTTTATTTATCTGGGATGAAAAGTGATATCTTGTGCGAGATCACTTGCTTGTTGTCACAGGGTTTGAAAAATAAAGCTCCCGGGACTGGAGGAATGTAGGACGAATAACCAGCGTCTGTTGAAAAACAATATTTTACTTAATGTAACGTATCATAGGACACCATGGCCTGACCTTTTGACTTGTGTGTGCAGCGCGGAGGAGGCCCGGGAGGAGCTGCAGGAGTTCCAGCAGATGAGTCGCGACTACGAAGCCGAGCTGGAAGCCGAGCTCAAACTGTGCGAGAAGCAAAACCGGGAGCTCCTCTCCGCCAACGAGCGCCTGCGCACGGACGTGGAGAGCTACAAGGTAACGCTCGCTCACGTCCTCGCCGCCGCGGTGGCCTCGTGCTCGCTGTGCTTTCCTCCTCGGGGGCGGGGCACGACCACAAGGAGCTCAACGGAACATTGTGTAACATAAAAACATCACAAGGTGAATAATTCTTTGTCAGTGTGCCAAACTGGAAAATGGAATGTTGATATTTGATAGTTATGTTCACATTCTAATTCAACCGCCGACTCAAAACATGCCAAGATAATGCTTTAACAAAACATTTAATTACAAACCCCGTTTCCATATGAGTTGGGAAATTGTGTTAGATGTAAATATAAACGGAATACAATGATTTGCAAATCCTTTTCAACCCATATTCAATTGAATCAATCAATCAATGTTTATTTATATAGCCCTAAATCACAAGTGTCTCAAAGGGCTGTACAAGCCACAACGACATCCTCGGTACAGAGCCCACATACGGGCAAGGAAAACTCACCCCAGTGGGACGTCAATGTGAATGACTATGAGAAACCTTGGAGAGGACCGCATATGTGGGTAACCCCCCCCCCCCCCCCCCCCTCTAGGGGAGACCGAAAGCAATGGATGTCGAGTGGGTCTGACATAATATTGTGAAAGTCCAACACATCAGCGAAAGTCCAGTCCATAGTGGGGCCAGCAGGAACCATCCCGAGCGGAGACGGGTCAGCAGCGTAGAGATGTCCCCATCCGATGGACAGGCTAGCGGTCCACCCCGGGTTGGGAGCAGAGTAGAAAAGAAACGGCAGATCAACTGGTCTAAAAAGGGAATGCACTACAAAGACAACATATTTGATGTTCAAACTCATAAACTTTATTTATTTTTTGCGAATAATAATTAACTTAGAATTTCATGGCTGCAACACGTGCCAAAGTAGTTGGGAAAGGGCATGTTCACCACTGTGTTACATGGCCTTTCCTTTTAACAACACTCAGTAAACGTTTGGGAACTGAGGAGACACATTTTTTAAGCTTCTCAGGTGGAATTATTTCCCATTCTTGCTTGATGTACAGCTTAAGTTGTTCAACAGTCCGGGGGTCTCCGTTGTGGTATTTTAAATAAATGATAAATGGGTTATACTTGTATAGCGCTTTTCTACCTTCAAGGTACTCAAAGCGCTTTGACAGTATTTCCACATTCACACACACATTCACACACTGATGGCGGGAGCTGCCATGCAAGGCGCTAACCAGCACCCATCAGGAGCAAGGGTGAGGTGTCTTGCCCAAGGACACAACGGACGTGACTAGGATGGTAGAAGGTGGGGATTGAACCCAAGTAACCAGCAATGCTCCGATTGCCGGCACGGCCACTCTACCAACTTCGCCACGCCGTCCCCTTCAAAATGTGCCACGCATTTTCAATGGGAGACAGGTCTGGACTACAGGCAGGCCAGTCTAGTACCCGCACTCTTTTACTATGAAGCCACGTTGATGTAACACGTGGCTTGGCATTGTCTTGCTGAAATAAGCAGGGGCGTCCATGGTAACGTTGCTTGGATGGCAACATATGTTGCTCCAAAACCTGTTTGTACCTTTCAGCATTAACTGCGCCTTCACAGATGTGTAAGTTACCCATGTCTTGGGCACTAATACACCCCCATACCATCACAGATGCTGGCTTTTCAACTTTACGCCTATAACAATCAGGATGGTTCTTTTCCTCTTTGGTCACGACACGACGTCCACAGTTTCCAAAAACAATTTGAAACGTGGACTCGTCAGACCACAGAACACTTTTCCACTTTGTATCAGTCCATCTTAGATGAGCTCAGGCCCAGCGAAGCAGACGGCGTTTCTGGGTGTTGTTGATAAACGGTTTTCGCCTTGTATAGGAGAGTTTTAACTTGCACTTACGGTGTAGCGACCAACTGTAGTTACTGACATTGGGTTTCTGAAGTGTTCCTGAGCCCATGTGGTGATATTCTTTACACACTGACGTTGCTTGTTGATGCAGTACAGCCTGAGGGATCGAAGGTCACGTACTTAGCTGCTTACGTGCAGTGATTTCTCCAGATTCTCTGAACCCTTTGATATTACGGAGCGTAGGTGGTGAAATCCCTAAATTCCTTCCAATAGCTGGTTGAGAGGTTTTTCTTAAACTGTTCAACAATTTGCTCAAAGTGGTGACCCTCGCCCCATCCTTGTTTGTGAATGACTGAGCATCTCATGGAATCTACTTTTATACCCAATCATGGCACCCACCTGTTCCCAATTTGCCTGTTCACCTGTGGGATGTTCCAAATAAGTGTTTGATGAGCATTCCTAAACTTTATCAGTATTTATTGCCACCTTTCCCAACTTCTTTGTCACGTGTTGCTGGCATCAAATTCTAAAGTTAATGATTATTTGCAAAAAAAAAAAAATGTTTATCAGTTTGAACATCAAATATGTTGTCTTTGTAGCATATTCAACTGAATATGGGTTGAAAATGATTTGCAAATCATTGTATTCTGTTTATATTTACATCTAACACAATTTCCCAACTTATATGGAAACGGTGTTTGTAGAAGTTATAATAAACATTAGGCGATTACCTCCCGGACAGTGATAATTGGACCTTATTAGGGTGTGCACATGTACCTAACGAAGTGGACGTTTGATCAATTTTGATAAAATGTGTTTTGTTTTTTTCAGTAGTTGATCTGATTTATGGCTCTTTAAAGGGACTTGGACTTAGACAAACTTTATTGATCCACAAGGGAAATTGTTCCACACACAAGACAGATTTTGTGAAGCCGTTTTTTTAAAGAGCTGTTAAAAAGACTGGCTTATTAATATAACTTCATCATAATAATAATAAATATATTTTTAGCAACAAAGCACTTACTGGTAGCTGTTCTAAAATGATGTGGATCAGAATAATTAAAATACAGTGGGAGGGGGATTCATATAGCCCCATTCATCACCGTTTACCTGACTCATGAAACGTGACTAATTAGGGGGTTGCATTATCGACTTTTTAGCCGCCAGATGGCAGTGTTGAATATTTTAAAGTGTGTTTTGTGGCAATTCAACTTTGACCACAGCATCAGTTGCTAAGTAGAGTGGCACTTTCCATTTTCAGCAGACTGCATTGCAAAATTACCCCCCCCCCCCCCCTTTTTCCTCTCAGGTGAGATACACCCAGGAATGGGGGCGTATAAATCCCTTCCCTACTGTATACACATTATTGAATTGGTAAAAAATATTCTGAAATCCATCCATCTTCTTCCGCTTATCCGAGGTCGGGTCGCGGGGGCAGCAGCCTAAGCAGGGAAGCCCAGACTTCCCTCTCCCCAGCCACTTCGTCCAGCTCCTCCCGGGGGATCCCGAGGCGTTCCCAGGCCAGCCGGGAGACATAGTCTTCCCAACGTGTCCTGGGTCTTCCCCGCGGCCTCCTACCGGTCGGACGTGCCCTAAACACCTCCCTAGGGAGGCGTTCGGGGGGCATCCTGACCAGATGCCCGAACCACCTCATCTGGCTCCTCTCGATGTGGAGGAACAGCGGCTTTACTTTGAGCTTCCCCCGGATGGCAGAGCTTCTCACCCTATCTCTAAGGGAGAGCCCCGCCACCTGGCGGAGGAAACTAATTTTGGCCGCTTGTACCCGTGATCTTGTCCTTTCGGTCATAACCCAAAGTTCATGACCATAGGTGAGGATAGGAACGTAGATCGACCGGTAAATTGAGAGCTTTGCCTTGCAGCTCAGCTCCTTCTTCACCACAACGGATCGATACAGCGTCCGCATTACTGAAGACGCCGCACCGAGCCGCCTGTCGATCTCACGATCCACTCATCCCTCACTCGTGAACAAGACTCCAAGGTACTTGAACTCCTCCACTTGGGGCAGGGTCTCCTCCGCAACCCGGAGATGGCACTCCACCCTTTTCCGGGCGAGAACCATGGAATCGGACTTGGAGGTGCTGATTCTCATCCCAGTCGCTTCACACTCAGCTGCGAACCGATCCAGTGAGAGCTGAAGATCCTGGCCAGATGAAGCCATCAGGACCACATCATCTGCAAAAAGCAGAGACCTAATCCTGCAGCCACCAAACCAGATCCCCTCAACGCCTTGACTGCGCCTAGAAATTCTGTCCATAAAAGTTATGAACAGAATCGGTGACAAAGGGCAGCCTTGGCGGAGTCCAACCCTCACTGGAAACGTGTCTGACTTACTGCCGGCAATGCGGACCAAACTCTGGCACTGATCATACAGGGAGCGGACTGCCACAATCAGACAGTCCGATACCCCATACTCTCTGAGCACTCCCCACAGGACTTCCCGAGGGACACTGTCAAATGCCTTCTCCAAGTCCACAAAACACATGTAGACTGGTTGGGCAAACTCCCATGCACCCTCAAGGACCCTGCCGAGAGTATAGAGCTGGTCCACAGTTCCACGACCAGGACGAAAACCACACTGTTCCTCCTGAATCCGAGGTTCGACTATCCGGCGTAGCCTCCTCTCCAGCACACCTGAATAGACTTTACCGGGAAGGCTGAGGAGTGTGATCCCACGATAGTTAGAACACACCCTCCGGTTCCCCTTCTTAAAGAGAGGAACCACCACCCCGGTCTGCCAATCCAGAGGCACCACCCCCGATGTCCACGCGATGCTGCAGAGTCTTGTCAACCAAGACCGCCCCACAGCATCCAGAGCCTTAAGGAACTCCGGGCGGATCTCATCCACCCCCGGGGCCTTGCCACCGAGGAGCTTTTTAACTACCTCAGCAACCTCAGCCCCAGAAATAGGAGAGCCCACCACAGATTCCCCAGGCACTGCTTCCTCATAGGAAGACGTGTTGGTGGGATTGAGGAGGTCTTCGAAGTATTCCCTCCACCGATCCACAACATCCGCAGTCGAGGTCAGCAGAACACCATCCTCACCATACACTGTGTTGATAGTGCACTGCTTCCCCTTCCTGAGGCGGCAGATGGTGGTCCAGGATCGCTTCGAAGCCGAATATTCTGAAATATTTGCAATAATTGTATTTAGTTTTTACTGTAAATATTCTGTAAAGTGGTCTCATATTCCCATGCTTTGACAGTGATATCACTATTTTAACATTTTTCCTAACATAAATAACTTTGTAGCATTTTAATAATACAAATAACAAGAATAAAATGCATATAATTAATGTTTTTTAAAAGATACATTTATCAGTCCAGTTGTTAGTAGTCTGACATTATTTGCATGTGCATATAATCTGCTCGCAGCTACAACTTGGTACTCATAGTTCACCTAAAAGAACCGTTCAAAAGACTCTATTCGTTCACGCGCATCACATCTCTAATTTGTGTGCAGGCCGAGACAGAGGGGTTATTGTGGCCAGGAGGAGGCAGCTGATGATGCTGCAGGCGATGTCGTTGCATCCATATGACACATCCGATTAAGTCACAGGCTCACGTTGTTGCATACACGCCATAAGCTCCGCCTCTTGCTGCTGCTGGCATCACATGGTTCTCTGTGCGGTGATCAGAAATCGGGTGTGGAACTATAGGATGTTAATGTCAGAACGGACGTGATGATTGCTCAAAATACGTCCTCACGTTGAAGTGTTTGGCGGACGCTTCCTGTGTTTCTGTTTTTGACAAAACATTCTTGGATTGAGGCGTTCCTGTCAAAATACACTTTGTGGAGACTTTGTGGAATTTGCCTGAAGCTTGTGTCCCACCAGCTGGACACTTCACTTGGCCTCTTTTCAACGTTGACGTTTTATTTGCTAGGACTACAAAATGGCAGTCTATAAGTCCAAACCTACAGTACAGTACATATATGACAATGGCACAGAATTTGCCGTAAATTCCGCACTATAAGCTACTAGGCTCCAGCGCCCCCGCGACCTTAAAAGGGACAAGCGGTAGAAAATGGATGGATGGAAGCTACTTTTTTTTTACTGCACTTTCTTTTTTACTACACTTTGAACCCTGCGGCTTATAAAACAATGTGGCTAATTATGGATAAAAGAAGAGAAAAGACACTGAGTAAGTGTTATTGTCTGTGCTATGGCGCCATCCTTTGGACGAGCACTGCATTGACCTTCTGTTTAGACTGAGCTTTCAACCGGAAGTACAAGTGCCGTTCCATCTTCTAGCCGTCCATGGCGTTTTTACTCGTATGGGTTCTTCATTCCATCACTCCAAGCAATGTTTGTAAGTTTTACAATATAACTAAAACAATTCTTACTTTGCGTTTCGACTGAAGTAACATTTGAAAAGATTGGATTCAAATCTACCTCCTGAATCTGATGCCAAAAAAATCAGATTTGGAGTGTGTAGACTGGCAAAAAAAAAAATCCGATCTGTGTCACTTGATTCCCGGGCGTGGCCACCGCTGCTGCTCACGGCTCCCCTGTGGGGATGGGTCAAATGCAGAGGATAATTTCACCACACCTAGTGTGTGTGACAACCATTGGCACTTTAACTTTAACTTGAGGGCCAAAAAAAGTCAGATTAGGTGTGCAATGTAAACGGGGCCAAAGTTGGCAACATTGCTCGGCACCAGAATAATATTACTGGAGGGGGCGTGGCTACAGGATGGGGTTGTTTTCTGACTTCTTTGCATGTTAAAGAATTTTGACATGACGTGTCAATGATGTTATTAAATGATCTAGTAAAAATGTGTGTACATGTTAGTGCCAAAAAAGGTTGGTGGATGACAATAAACCTAAAAGTAAAATATTGTGTAGAAATTCACCCAATTACAGGAAATGTATTCTTGATTTTCTACATTTTGCTTTCAGGGTTTGCGTGATATATTTTTCCCTTTTTTATTTTTTTCCTGGGTGCTCACATCCCTGCTAATTAAAAAGGAAGGTTACATGTAATATATTTTTCTCCTGCTCCTTACTTTGGGAAGGTCATAAACCCTTGCATCGTAATACAGTTTTTAGCCCTACTGATATTTAGTCCTGTATATGGACTGGTGACTAAATGCCAGTATCGTCACATGGATGTAAATTTAGCCGCTGTAAGGACGTGGAATACGTTTTTTTTATTAAAGTGAACAAAACAGATGAAATTTGACCTTTTTCACCTCAAAAAAGGCGAAACAAGTCTGCTAAATAAACACTGTACAGATCGAATAGTTCGGTGAGGTCTTCGCCTAGAAAACCAGGAAATAAAAGTCGTCGATGAGCTTCAAGAGGTAGTCACCTGAAATGGTTTTCACTTCACAGGTGTGCTTGAAGCTCATCGAGAGAATGCCATGAGTGTGCAAAAGCAGTAATCAGAGCAAAGGGTGGCTATTTTGAAGAAACTAGAATACAAAACGTGTTAAGTTATTTCACCTTTTTTTGTTAAGTACATAACTCCACGTGTTCATTCATAGTTTTGATGCCTTCAGTGACAATCTACAATGTAAATAGTCATGAAAATAAGGAAAACTCATTGAATGAGAAGGTGTGTCCAAACTTTTGGCCTGTACTGTATGTGAACCTGTAGAAGGATAGTTTGCTTCGCCCTCCCCTAATCCCCCATCTAGAAACGAAGTCTGATGTCACTGGATACGCTGCTGTGTTCTGACTCCGCCTCCTCCTCCTCCCCCTCCTGCCAGGAGAAGTACGAGACGCGGCACTCGGAGGCCTGCTGTCAGATCTCGGTCTTGGAGGGCGAGCTGGCCGACGCCACGTCCATCCGAGACCAGCTCCACAATTACGTCAGGGAACTGGAGCAGGCCAACGACGACCTGGAGAGGGCCAAGAGGTCAGCCGGGGGTCGTGAACGCTGCAAATATTTTTTTACATTGTTTACTGTGTGTGTGTCCCAGGGCGACGGTCATGTCGCTGGACGACTTTGAGCTGAGGACCAACCAGGTCATCGAGAGGAACGCATTCCTGGAGAGCGAGCTGGACGAGAAGGAGAATCTTCTGGAGTCGGTCCAGAGGCTGAAGGATGAGGCTCGAGGTGGGCGGAGTCTAACAATCTCCTATGAAGACAGCCATCTTTTATTTTTTTCTTAAACAGAGCATTTGTTTCTTGCAGACTTGAAGCAGGAGCTGGCGGTGCAGCAAAGACAAATACTCGACAAGCCCAGAGCCTCCATCAATGGTGTGCCCAGAGAGCCTTCACCATCACCATCATCATCACCACAGTCACCTTCATCATCCACCACGGCACCTTACCCCACTCCGCCCCTCACCCCTCTGGCCACGCCTGAGCGGACCTCCCTCCGAAGAGGTGAGTGGTACGTGTTTCGTCTCTTTGACTTGTTGGATTACTTTTTTTGGTTTTTTTTTGTTGTGGTTTTGTCAGGTGAAAGTCTACCGGGTGGTTCTCTGAGCACGTCGTCCAGGATCTCAGCACTCAACATCGTCAACGAGCTGCTCAGGAAAGTCGGCGTAAGTGAGACTCGTCGGATCAGGGCTGGGCAATACGGTTGAAAACTGTCTGTCGATAGGGGTGTCAAACTTTTTTTTTTTTCCGAATGAATTGGGATTCTTGTTTGAAACTATTCCCAATCAATTAAAAAACAATCTAAATGATTTAAGATAAAAAATACAAATCTGTCCTGTCCAGCCACTCAAATCATATAGTTGATGTAAATGATCATATCTGCTGTACAGATTTACTTCAGAAAAGAGAAATGTTGGATACTTCTCTTGTTGCCTTATTTGTATTTGACTTTATTAAATGTTTGGGTAGGTCATAAATCTGTGGTATGGGGGTGTATTAGTGCCCAAGACATGGGTAACTTACACATCTGTGAAGGCACCATTAATGCTGAAAGGTACATACAGGTTTTGGAGCAACATATGTTGCCATCCAAGCAACGTTATTATGGACGCCCCTGCTTATTTCAGCAAGACAATGCCAAGCCACGTGTTACAACAGTGGGGCTTATAGTAAAAGAGTGTGGGTACTAGACTGGCCTGCCTGTAGTCCAGACCTGTCTCCCATTGAAAATATGTGGCGCATTATGAAGCCTAAAATACCACAACGGAGACCCCCGGACTGTTGAACAACTTAAGCTGTACATCAAGCAAGAATGGGAAAGAATTCCACCTGAAAAGCTTCAAAAATTGGTCTCCTCGGTTCCCAAATGTTTACTGAGTGTTGTTAAAAGGAAAGGTCATGTAACACAGTGGTAAAAATGCCCCTGTGCCATTAAATTCTAAGTTAATGATTATTTGCAAAAAAATTTAGTTTCTCAGTTCCAACATAAATATTTTGTCTTTGCAGTTTATTCAATTGAATATAGGTTGAAAAGGATTTGCATATCATTGTATTGTGTTTTTATTTACGATTTACACAACGTGCCAACTTCACTGGTTTTGGGTTTTGTAATATAATTTGTCAGAGCAGTTTGTCTATTTTTTGGAGGAATGTAGTTAATCCTAGGACTGGCACCCAATGTTATTAAAGGCCTACTGAAACCCACTACTAGCGACCACGCAGTCTGATAGTTTATATATCAATAATGAAATCTTAACATTGCAACACATGCTAATACGGCCGGGTTAACTTATAAAGTGCAATTTTAAATTTCCCGCTAAACTTCCGATTGAAAATGTCTATATATGATGACGTATGCGCGTGATGTCAATAGTTGAAACGGAAGTATTCGGACACATTGTATCCTATACAAAAAGCTCTGTTTTCATCTCAAAATTCTGTAAAAAATCTGTATTGGTGAATCTTTTGCAATTTGTTTAATGAACAATGAAGACTGCAAAGAAGAAAGTTGTAGGTGGGATCGGTGTATTAGCGGCTGGCTCCAGCAACACAAGCAGGAGGACTTTGACTTGGATAGCAGACGCGCTATCCGACCCTAGTTGCCGACCGCATCGATGATCGGGTGAAGTCCTTCGTCGCACCGTCGATCGCTGGAACGCAGGTGAGCACGGGTGTTGATGAGCAGATGAGGGCTGGCTGGCGTAGGTGGATAGCTAATGTTTTTAGCATAGCTCTGTGAGGTCCCGTTGCTAAGTTAGCTTCAATGGCGTCGTTAGCAACAGCATTTTTAATCTTCGCCAAGCTGGAAAGCATTAACCGTGTAGTTACAGGTCCATGGTTTAATAGTATTGTTGATTTTCTGTCTATCCTTCCAGACAGGGGCTTATTTCTTTTGTTTCTTTATGCAGTTAAGCCCGATGCTATAACGTTAGCTCCATAGCTAAAGTGTTTCGCCGATGTATTGTCGTGGAGATAAAAGTCACTGTGAATGTCCATTTCGCGTTCTCGACTCTCATTTTCAAGAGGATATAGTATCCGAGGTGGTTTAAAATACAAATCCGTGATTCACAATAGAAAAAGGAGAGAGTGTGCAATCCAATGAGCCAGCTTGTACCTAAGTTACGGTCACAGCCAAAAAAAGATGCGTCCTTCACTCTCACATTCCTCATCCACGAATCTTTCATCCTGGCTCAAATTAATGGGATAATCGTCGCTTTCTCTGTCCGAATTGCTCTAACTGCTGGTGTAAACAATGGGGAAATGTGAGGAGCCTTTCAACCTGTGACGTCACGCTACTTCCGGTACAGGCAAGGCTTTTTTTTATCAGCGACCAAAAGTTGCGAACTTTATCGTCAATGTTCTCTACTAAATCCTTTCAGCAAAAATATGGCAATATCGCGAAATGACAAGTATGACACATAGAATGGATCTGCTATCCCCGTTTAAATAAAACAATTCATTTCAGAAGGCCTTTAAATATAGATTTTGAATCAAGAATCGAATCAGGTGGTGCCCAAACATTCACAGCCCTATCGGTCGATATCGATAATTATTTTTTCTGGCCTATGGGGGGGGGAAATGAAGGACAAAGAGAAAAATGTATTGAATGTAAACCTTTTTCCCAAATCCCAAAAAGTGCCATACTTTCCGGGTGACTTTTCCTTTTTTATTCCCCCCGACCTGTGTGTGTGGGGGGGAGGGTTAGGGGTCGCTCTCACCCTCTGTCTGCTCCTTGTTGATGTGGGTGGCTTTTGCTTTTTTTGATTGTTTATTATTGTAGCAATATGGTTAAGAATTTCTGATCATTTGTGAGGGCATTATAGAGGCATTGTGTGTTGCCAGGGCAGCACACACAGCACAGTTCTGCTTGTCAAAGAGAAAGTTGACCCATCACCTCCTTATGTTTGATATACAGTACTGTATGTCACGTTTTATAACCTTTTGTTGAGGCCAGGACCAATTTCTCTGGGGGGAAACTCTGCTTCACTATACAAACTCTTCCATTTACGAACCATGTTCAAGAACCAATAAAAACGAGTAAAACGAGGTTCCACCGTGTTTGACAGTATTGCAGAAAATATATTTACGAGGGAGTGTTTTAACAACTGTTTCGTCACAACTGTTTGTTTTTTGTGTAGACGAAGCAGGAACGTGTAACAATACATCAACTATTTAATGATCAAACTACACCATTGTTGTAGCTCAGACCGACTGCCTGTTCCTGTCTAGTGCTAAGCCTTCTGGGTAATGTAGTACATATACATTTACCTCATATGTATTTATATATTTACTAGAGATGTCCGATATCTACCGATATATACAGTCGTGGAATTAACACATTATTATGCCTAATTTTGTTGTGATGCCCCACTGGATGCATTAAACAATGTAACAAGGTTTTCCAAAATAAATCAACTCAAGTTATTACCATGAATTGATTAACGTGGACCCCGATTTAAACAAGTTGAAAAACTTATTCGGGTGTTACCTGTGCAATCTACTAATACAAGTTTCAATCAATCAAAAACAAGGTTTTCCAAAATAAGAGAACAACTTCAACTCCAGTTATGGAAAAAAGTGCCAACATGGCACTGCCATATTTATTATTGAAGTCACAAAGTGCATAATTTTTTTTTAACATGCTTCAAAACAGCAGTTTGGAATTTGGGACATGCTCTCCCTGAGATAATCCTAATACCCACTACAACTATGGGAAATACTATACTTTGACTTTCACAAAGTGCATTATTTTTTATTTTTTTTAAACATGCCTCAAAACAACAGCTACAAAAACTATGAAGGCACACAGCTTCAGTCCAGAGTATACTAGAGCATACTTGCCAACCTTGAGACCTCCGAACTTGGGAGATGGGGGGTGGTGTTTGGTGGTAGCGTCCCGGAATAGTTAGTGCTGCAAGGGGTTCTGGGTATTTGTTCTGTTTGTTGTGTTACGGTGCGGATGTTCTCCCGAAATGTGTTTGTCATTCTTGTTTGGTGTGGGTTCACAGTGTGGCGCATATTTGTAACAGTAATAAAGTTGTTTATACGGCCTGTCCTGACCTGTATGGCTGTTGATAAAGTATGCCTTGCATTCACTTGTGTGTGTAAAAGCCGCATATATTATGTGACTGGGCCGGCACGCTGTTTGTATGGAGGAAAAGCGGATGTGACGACAGCTTGTAGAGGACGCTAAAGGCAGCGCCTATAAGGCACGCCCCCAATAATGTTGTCTGGGTGGAAATCGGGAGAATGGTTGCTCCGGGAGATTTTCGGGAGGGCCACTGAAATTTGGTAGTCTCCCGGGAAAATCGGGAGGGTTGGCAAGTATGCTCTACGTCCGTACAGTGGCGTTTTAAAAAGTCATTAATTTTACTTTTTGAAACCGAAACCGATAATTTCCAATATTACATTTTATAAATGAATAAATGATAAATGAGTTATACCTGTATAGCGCTTTTCTACCTTCAAGGTACTCAAAGCGCTTTGACAGTATTTCCACATTCACCCATTCACACACACATTCACACACTGATGGCGGGAGCTGCCATGCAAGGCGCTAACCAGCAGCCATCAGGAGCAAGGGTGAAGTGTCTTGCCCAAGGACACAACAGACGTGACTAGGATGGTACAAGGTGGGGATTGAACCCCAGTAACCAGCAACCCTCCGATTGCTGGCACGGCCACTCTACCAACTTCGATAATCGGACATCTCTAATATTTACCTTTTTTTTTTTATCCAGCGTCAGGCAATTTAGAACATCTTTTTATTTGCAATGCTGACCTAGCAAAGAGGCAGCATATACATGTTAGAGATGTTGAAGTGTGATAATCTCTCATTTACCAAGAAATACAGTGTTTTTTATTCCTGGGGAGGCCTGGCTTGGTTGATAGAGCGGCCGTGAGGGTTCCAGGTTCGATCCCCACTTCCGCCAACCTAGTCAGTGCTGTTGTTTCCTCTAACAAGACACTGCTCCCAATGTGACTTAGATAAAGGGTTTCACTATGTAAAGCGCTTTGAGTCACTAGAGAAAAGCGCTATATAATTCACTTCACATCTATGACTATTCGTACAGTATTTTGATAACGAGCTCTGAGTATATTCTTCTACTGCCATCTAGTGTTTACTTTTAACTGTGCAATAAAACGAGTAAAACAACAATACTGTATTTGTTTTCCAATTTTAGTTGGAATCTAGTGCTTTTTTTAGGATAATGTTACAGGGAACATTTGAAACATTGATAACAACTTCTTAAATTCAACAATTCAATATGTTTGAAAAAAGTAAGCCTTAGAATATCGCAGCTTTGGCTGCAACTTTCTGAAAAAGCTGCTGCAAATTCAGGCGTTCTGGGTCAGGACAATTGCAAAAAATGAAGTCCTTGAGGGACTGACTTGTGCATTTGTTTTGGATCCTGCAGCATTTTCCTGTTGCATGTTTTTATTTTTATTTGATCACTTCTATGTTTGGACTTTGCTGCTTGTAAAGATGTCACTTAAATCAGGTGTCCAAAGTGCGGCCCGCAGCTAATGTTTTTTTAACAGTCCGCAGCACATTCTAGAAATACTATATAAAAAATGTAATAATTAAAATACACAAGTACAAATAATAAAAAAAATGGAATAATAGCGGCAATGGGTAAAATGTAGCAACGTCGACTTTTTTCTTTAAAAGCTCAAATGATAAATGTTATCAAATCTTTTTAAATATTGAAATATTTTTATTTTATTTTGTGTTCGCCGTTTTGTCATTTGACAAAAGGGCATAAAATAAAAAGTTCATCCAGAGATTTAAGTGTTGAAAGTAGAAACAATTATTATTATTGTTAGTGGGGATCCCCAATAATCGTAGTGGGATTTTTTTTTTTAAACCGTCATTGCTCAAAACAATGAATTATAATCAATAGAGTTATGAATTATTTACCTATTTAAAGCTCCAGTTACAGTACTTAGACATTTTTTAGGGAGGTAAACGTGCATGTTTTGTGTATGCCATAAAAAAACAGGGTTTTCTTCAACAAAGTAACATCTAAAGTTTTGTTTTTTTAACCCTTTTGAGTAACTCTAATTTTAGATCAATTTTAGTGGAATTTGAAAATAATAATAAAATAAAAATACTTTTGTTGCTCAAAAAATTATGAATTAAAATCAATGTTGGTAACACTTTAGTATGGAGAACATATTCACCATTAATTAGTTTCTTATTAACATGCAAATTAGTAACATATTGGCTCTTAATTAGTCATTATTAAGTACTTATTAACACCTTATTCTGCTTGGCCTTATTATACAACCAGTAAGCCATTAACTAAGAGTCTTCCCTCAATAACCTCAGAATTATTGCTTATCGGTAGGTTGTGAGTTCAAAACCCCGGCCGAGTCATACCAAAAACTATAAAATTGGGACCCATTACCTCCCTGCTTGGCACTCAGCATCAAAGGTTGGAATTGGGGGTTAAATCACCAAAAATGATTCCCGGGCGTGGCCACCGCTGCTGCCCACTGCTCCCCTCACCTCCCAGGGGGTGATCAAGGGTGATGGGTCAAATGCAGAGAATAATTTCGCCACACCTAGTGTGTGTGTGTGTGTGTGTGTGTGTGTGACTATCATTGGTACTTTAACTTATTAGTAACACTAACCCTAACCCTTATATTTTCCCCTAGTGTCTAAATAACTCTAAATTAAGTCGATAACACTTTATTATGGGGAACATATTCACCATTAAGTAGTTGCTTAACATATGTTCCCCATACTAAAGTGTTACCTCAATGTTATGAATTATTGACTTATTAAGGCTCCATTACTTCACATTAAATATTCCACTTTGGAAACTTTTGGGGAAATCTTTGCACATTCTTGTTTTTGCCATAAAATGGTTTTCTTTCGAAAAAAGGGTATACAATATAAATATATCTTTTATTTTGACAGACCTGAAGATGATCTTTTTACAAAGGTAACATTTTTCAAATCAAACAATAGAACAAGAACCCCACCAGCTAGCTTATGTTACCATTAGTGGTTTAACCTAACATTTGTTTTACAACTGTCTTTTTTTTTCCACAATTATGACGGTTATGTAAAAAATGTTTTTTTTCGGGCCCGAAATGAAATGATTGGTGTTTACAGCTGTCACTAGTCAACACGTACGCGCGCACATACAAAAACAGTCCAGTAGACGCGACAAACAATTTTCAGTCATGTTGTGGTTATGACAGAATATACATTCAATGACTACTAACGCTAACTATCTAAATTGCTATTATTGGCTTAAAGCTAAAGCTGGTGCATGTGTTAACGTCCGTACGTACGTTGTTACGTCATTGCGTCTTAGAAGCAGTGAGAGGGCGGGATATACATTGGAAAGTTGCAAACAGCCCATTTTAATAAATTAATCAAAATAAATAAATAATTTTTTACATTTTTATGATTGTGCCCCTTCCGGGTTCCCGGGACTAAACCTAAGGGGAGCCCTTAAGGTTTATATAAAAAAATTAAAAAAAAGAATTGTTCAGTCTAGACCAGGGGTCACCAACCTTTTTGAAACCAAGAGCTACTTCTTGGGTACTGATTAATGCGAAGGGCTACCAGTTTGATACACACTTAAATAAATTGACAGAAATAGCCAATTTGCTCAATTTACTTTTAACTCTTTGTTATTATTAATAATTAATGATATTTACACTTAATTGAACGGTTTAAAAGAGGAGAAAACACGAAAAAAATGACAATTCAATTTTTAAACATAGTTTATCTTCAATTTCGACTCTTTAAAATTCAACAGAAAAAAAGAAGAGAAAAACTAGCTAATTGGAATCTTTTTGAAAAAATTTAAAAAAATAATTTATGGAACATCATTAGTAATTTTTCCTGATTAAATTTATTTTTAGAATTTTGATTACATGTTTTAAATAGGTTAAAATCCAATCTACACTTTGTTAGAATATATAACAAATTGGACCAAGCTATATTTCTAACAAAGACAAATCATTATTTCTTCTAGATTTTCCAGAATAAAAATTTTAAAAGAAATTCAAAAGACTTTGAAATAAGATTCAAATTTGATTCTACAGATTTTCTAGATTTGCCAGAATAATGTTTTTGAATTTTAATCATAATAAGTTTGAAGAAATATTTCACAAATATGATTCGTTAAAAAAACAGAAGCTAAAGTGAAGAATTAAATTAAAATGTATTTATTATTCTTTACAATTAAAAAAATTAATTTACTTGAACATTGATTTAAATTGTCAGGAAAGAAGAGGAAGGAATTTAAAAGGTAAAAAGGTATATGTGTTTAAAAATCCTAAAATCATTTTTAAGGTTGTATTTTTTCTCTAAAATTGTCTTTCTGAAAGTTATAAGAAGCAAAGTAAAAAAATGTACGAATTTATTTAAACAAGTGAAGACCAAGTCTTTAAAATATTTTCTTGGATTTTCAAATTCTATTTGAGTTTTGTCTCTCTTAGAATTAAAAATGTCGGGAAAAGCGAGACCAGCTTGCTAGTAAATAAATAAAATTAAAAAAATAGAGGCAGCTCACTGGTAAGTGCTGCTATTTGAGCTATTTTTAAAACAGGCCAGCGGGCTACTCATCTGGTCCTTACGGGCTACCTGGTGCCCGCGGGCACCGCGTTGGTGACCCCTGGTCTAGACACTCCTGCCTTAATTGGTCCGACCGTTCTAATTTCTTTACTCCAAATGCATTCTTGTTCATGCTTCTTCTCGTGACAGACATTTTTCTAACGGGAAATATGTGCCTTGCTCCAAGGCTGGGAAGTGATGCTGAAAAGATGCGGTCAGAACACCCATGCCTCCACTCAGACCACATTGAGTCGGGTCTGGATTCTTGGTCCTAACCGTTTCCTGTCTGCTGCAGAACCTGGAGTCCAAGCTGGCGTTGTGCAGAGACCACGTCCGCGATCAGCCGCTCGGTCGGAGAATCCAGGCTCCCAAAGCGGGCCCCACTTAGACTCCGCCCACCGACCAGGAGGTCGGTATCCAACTTGACCACGTCCTCGCCGGTTCTGGTTTTTGGACTTGCTGCTGTGTGATTTGTCCTTCCTTGTTGTGCGACACACAAACATTCTTACAACAACGAGTCAGCGCTCGCACTTCCTCCAGCTGACCAACCGCTCGTTACGTAACCTCTGACCAGCGGGGACACGCCCACTTTCCTTTTTGTCCAACACTGTTCTGGAAAAGTGACATTTTAACGACTTTCACTTTTGAGAAGAAATGCACTTTTTTCCCACTGATGTCCAACACCTTGTGGCCACTTTTGGTACTGCGTGGAAAAACTGCCTTCCTTAATGTTGTTTTAAAAGAAATAATTAATAAAATGTAATAAATGCTGAGCTTCTTTTTAAAGTCTTTCTGAATAAAAGAATTGACTTCAGAACCAGCACTTCATTTATCTTGTATTTCACAGCTCTCCATCTCAAGGCCCGCCACGTCAATTAATGCGGCCTGTGAAAGCTTTGAGGTAATATGCCTCAAAGTACTTCATTTTTTAGTACATAATGTATTCATTCTCTTCAGTTTGACAGAAAAAAAACATGTATTGCATATCTTTTAAACTGGAATATTAAATGCAAAAAATATACATTTCAGGCTTTTTGTTGGTTAACATATCTGCTTGACTTCATAGCAAGTCATCAAAATGACAAGTTTGCACTATAAAAACTGCCGCCTATTTGCCACAATTTTACCATAAAAAAACATGGTACAGTAAGCATTTACAGTAAGATGCTGTAAAACTGTCAATTTTATGGTCAAATTGTGACTGGACTGCCAGTTCATCCATCTTCTTCCGCTTATCCCAAGTTGTGTCGCGGGGGCAGCAGCCTAAGTAGAGACCACATCTGGTTTCTCCCCAAGGACTGACAGCTTTTTACTGCAAGATCTAGGTTTTTTTTTTTTACAAAAAACAAAAAACAAATGCACAGGCAATTGTAAAATATGTGAATTTCTTTACGTTTCTATTCACAAATGATTCACAGGGCAGCCATGACTGCCATGTGGCCCTCAAAGCCACGTGTCTACTTCATTGCACAATTCATATTGAGGCACAAAGTGCATGACCTTTCCTCGAGCGCCACCTGCCGATATTAAACCTCCTGCGGAAGAAGTGAAACTATAATAAATATGACAAAAACAACAAACATGGAGGTGGTCCAATTGTAGTTTAATATCATTTAAAAAAATCCTACAATCCATGAACTAATTAGAAAAATCACATTTATTTTTGGAAAGCGCATCATTTTCTAGTCATAACCTTAAGTGAATTAAATTATATATATATTTATTTATATATTGAAATGTCTGTCACATTTTAATACCTCTAAATCAGGTTTTTCAAACTCCTATTCATTGTGGGCCACGACTGGCCTCACTGGGCCGTATGGAAAAGTGAAACCATATAAATGTACAATCGCTTATTGGTATTATTACATAACTGATTATCAAGATTGCAAACTTGCTGATGACAAACCATCCTTAATACCCGCCGCATTCAACTTGGAATAACTTGTTTGCATCAAATTAAATGAAGGGTAAATTTAGTTGCATGCGCTACAAATTTTGCAAGAAAGGTGAGGTGCATTATTTCTAGGCCACATTAATTGATACAGGAGGCTATTTTAAATGTTGCAGTGAACCACATTACATGACGCAGCAGGTCACATTAATAGATGCGGTGGGCCATTTTAAATGATGCAGTAAGCCTTATTAGTTGATGTGGCGGGCCATCTTAAATGACGCAGTGTGTCACATAAAATGATACGATGGGCCACAGTAATTGATACAGCGGGCCACTTTAAATGATGCAGCAGGTCACAATAAAAGATGCAGCAGGTCACTTAATTGACGCGGTGGGCCATTTTAAATGATGCAGCGTGTCACATAAAATGATACAACGGGCCACGGTAATTGATACAGCGAGCCAATTTAAATGATGCAGCAAGTCACTTAATTGATGTGGCGGGCCATTTTAAATGATGCAGCATGTCACATAAAATAATACAGCGGGTCACGATAAATGACGCAGCGGGTCACATAAAATGATACAGCGGGTCACGTTAATTAATACGGCAGGCCATTGTTAAATGACGCAGTTGGCCACTTTGAATGATGCAGCGGGTCACATTAAATGACGCAGCGGGTCACTTAATTGATGTGTTGGGCCACTTTAAATGACGCAGCGTGTCACATAAAAAAGGCCACAGTAATTCATGCGGCGGGCTATTTTAAATGACGCATTGGGCCACTTCAAGTAATACAGCGGGTCACGTTAATAGATACTGCGGGTCATTTTAAATGACGCAGCGGGTAACATAAAATGATACAGCGGGTCACGTTAATTAATACGGCAGGCTATTTTAAATGACGCAGCTGGCCACTTTGAATGATGCAGCGGGTCACATTAAATGATGCAGCGGGTCACTTAATTGATGCGGTGGGCCATTTTAAATAACGCAGCGTGTCACATAAAATGATACAGTAATTGATGCAGCGGGCCACTTTAAATTATGCATTGGGCCACTTGAAATAATACAGCGGGTCACTTTAATAGATACTGCGGGTCATTTTAAATGACGCAGCGGGTCACATAAAATGATACAGCGGGTCACATGAATTAATACGGCAGGCCATTTTAAATGATGCAGCTGGCCACTTTGAATAATGCAGCGGGTCACTTTGAATGACGCAGCAGGTCACATTAAATGGTACGGTGGGCCACGGTAATTACTGCGGGAGGCTATTTTAAAGCAGCGGGTCACGTTAAATGATACGGCAGGTCACAGTAATTGGGCCATTTTAAATGACGCAGCGTGCCACGTTAAAGGATACGGCATGTCACAGCATTTGACACGGCGGGCCATTTTAAATGACGCAGCAGGTCACAATTAATGATGCAGAGGGCCACAATAATTGACGCAGAGGGTCACATTAAATGATACAACAGACCACGTTAATTAACAGGGTGGGCCATCATAGATGACGTAGCGGGCCACTTTAAATGACCCAGGTGTGGCCACCGGGCATTGAGTTTGACACCTGTGCTCTGAATCAAGTTGAAGTGATTCTGTTGCGTGAGTAAAACTTTTTGTCCTGCATTAATGAAGTACATACTGTATGTCTAAACATATATCCGTTTCTTACTGTGGTTCTTTTCAAAATTTGCTTTCACAATCCGAGCCCAACAAGTCAACACGTTATTTTATCTTCAAGGCTTTGAAATGCAACAGTTGTTGTTTGCATTGTTTTTTAAAGAGCCACCAAATATAACACAAGCAGTACCGAGCCTCACCACAGAGGACAGCAACGCGCCAAGTCTGCTGTAATTTCACAGAGAAGAAGAAGTGGCAGATTGATGAATCTTACACAATTTCATTTGGAATTTCCTCCAGACCGGTGAGTTGATATATATATTTTTATGAATAGATACTGCCAAATATACTTTGTATAGAAGTCTGAAGTATTACTTCTACCAATACTCAGCCTTGACCATAAATACTTCAGTGTCTTAATGACACTTTGGGAGAGTCAGCACTGCATTTACTATCATGAAAACAGACGATTCATCACACACACACACACACACACACACACACACACACACACACACACACACACACACACACACACACACACACACACACACACACACACACACACACACACACACACACACACACACACACACACACACACACACACACACACACACACGTGTGAGATTAAAGCTGCTTTAAATCACCTTTTTAAACCATGTTTATAAAAAAACAAAATATTTTCCTGTATTTGTTACAATTACAAGTAAAATATCTTGCACAGGCGTTTCCTTTTTAATGTTTTATAGACAGGAGGACTAAAAAACAAATATTTTGCATAATGTGTGTGAATACTGTAGGTGGGGAGGATCCCTGGCTAAATTAGGGCCCGAGAATCTTCTCTGGAGGGCCCCTCATTACAAAAAAATGTCACAATTTATATACCGTATTTCCTTGAATAGCCGCCGGGGCACCAATTAATTTAAAACCTCTTCTCACTCCTGCGCTTACCAAAAGCATGCGGGATGGGCAAGCATGCGCTAATTATTTTAAAAACTCTTCTCACTCTGGCGCTTACCTTATCATGAAAAGCACATTTAATAAAAAAAACGTTATTATGGTCTTACCTTTACTTATAAATTATGTCCATGTGCACCTGCTTCTGATCAAAGGCAGTCTTCCTTATCTTTCTTCAGTTTTAAAAGTCTCTGGAGATATTCCTTTAATTATTACCTCCTGCTTCGATTGAAAGTCCAGTTTAGAAAACTGTTTTATTTTAGATATGTAATCCTCCATGGTAAAAGTGTAAGCAAACAATCGCTACTCACGCTTGCTGCTTGTTGTCTTCTTCTGCAGCACCGGTCTTCTGCAGTACTGGTAGTCACAAGAAGGATCACTAGCACCCTCTACCACCAAGAGGCGGGAGTCATTTAATGACTCATATTTGACCCGGCGGAAGTGGCAAGCATGCGCTAATTATTTTGGGAAACGAGTTTGACCCGGCTGTAATTCTAGGCAGGCGAATACTATATTCCCGGCGGCAATTCAAGGAAATACGGTATGTAAAAAGTTTTTTTTTAAATATTTTCTTTAAATCAAAGTGTGATGCATGTTTTGTACTATAACAAATATTCTGTTCAGTAATATATATTTTTTAATGCAAAATAAAATAGCGCACCACAGGGGACAGTGGCCATGTCAAAGGGAAAGTTGCCACAGTGACAGAGCAGGAAGGGGTTTGGAATATGTTATGTTATGTTATGTAAAACAGCGTGTATCATCATCCAGGGACGGCGTGGCGAAGTTGGGAGAGTGGCCGTGTCAGCAATCTGAGGGTTGCTGGTTCAATCCCCACCTTCTACCATCCTAGTCACGTCCGTTGTGTCCTTGAGCAAGACACTTCACCCTTGCTCCTGATGGGCCCGGTTAGCGTCGTGCATGGCAGCTCCCGCCATCAGTGTGTGAATGTGTGTGTGTGAATGGGTGAATGTGGAAAATAGTGTCAAAGCGCTTTGAGTTCCTTAAAAAGGTAGAAAAGCGCTATACAAGTACAACCCATTTACCATTTACCATTTACCATCCTGTCAGTTAGAACCGCTAAGAGGGCGCGGTCGCCATGATGGAGCACGATGGAAGCTTCTTCTTAACGGTGACATACAGTAGCTTTAATCGTGATTATTAACATTTGCAATAACTTCACAGCACTATTTAAAACATGCAACAACGTGTTCTTATCCTCTAATGCAGGGGTGTCCAAAGTGCGGGCCGGGGGACATTTTCATTTTTTTTACGACCAGCGGCACATTCTAAAAATATAACTTAAAAAACCCCCAAAACAAAACACAAAAACGTGGAATAAAAGGGCAAACAGGTGAAATGTAACAAGGAAAAGTTGTGGTGTTAACTCTAATAACACAATCACTCTTTAAAACTTGTATTGCTCAAAAAATAATATTAATAAATCAAAATCAATGTTGTTTTAAATTATTGACCTATTCAAGACTCTAATTACTTTACATCAAATACTCCACTTTTGTGGAAAATATTGAATATTTTGTGTTTTTGTCATAAAAAAAACATTGTTATTAAAACATTTTTAACACTTTTGTGAGTGGGACCCTTTTGGATACCCAATAATTTTAGTGGGGTTTTATCCCTTGAAAACTGTCTTTGCTCAAAAAGTAACAATTAATAAAATCAATGGTGTTATGAATTATTGACCTATTTAAGGCTCCAAAATTCCACTTTAAAAAAATTTGAGAGCAAAATATTACATATTTTGTGTTTTTGTCATAAAACTGTCATTCCTCAAAAAATAAAAATTAATAAAATCAATGTTGTTATGAATTATTGACCTATTTGAGGCTCCAAATGACTTCACATTAAATATTACACTTTTAAAAATATTTTACATATATATATATATATATATATATATATATATATATATATATATATATATATATATATATATATATATATATATATATATATATATATATATATATATATATATATGTTATAAAAAAAACAGTCATAAAACAAAAAATACATAAAATTAAAAAAAAACATTTTCGACTGAATTTGATTTAAGGGTTGAAAGTAAAAAGTACAACTTTAGAAATTATTTTTAACACTTTTATGAGTGGGACCTTTTTGGATAACCAATCATTTTAGTGTTTTTTTTTTTTTTTGCTCAAAAAATAATAAAATAATAATGAATAAAATCAATGTTGTTATGAATTATTGATATATTCAAGGCTCCAAATGACTTCCCATTAAATATTACACTTTAAATATTTTAGAGGGAAAATATTGCATATTTTGTGTTTTTTCATAGAAAACAGGGTTTTCTTTGACAAAAAGGGCATAAAACATGAACTTTTTTTTTTTTTTTTTACTTAAATCGACAGATAGACCTAAAGTTGATCTAGAGATTTAAGCGTGTAAAAAGGATAATAAAAAAAACAAAAAAACTTGAGGAGAGCCCAAAAGGTTAACAAATGTATATATTGTAGTGGTTTTGAAAGTGAGAAATATCAAAATGGCCGCCGCATGCTTACATTTTTGAGTGTTCGGCCCTTAGTGGAAAAAGTTTGGACACCCCTGGTGTAGTTGGCCGAGTGAGGATTGTGTGTCTACTCGTCAGGAGGGCAGTCGTTCACCTCCTCGCAAGCCTCCGGCGGGGTGCTACTGGCGGGGGGAGAAGGTGAGCGAGGCTCCTCCTCCGGGATCTCCAGCGAGTTCTCCACGATGGCGCTCCTGCGGCTGATGCTCCCTCCCATCAGCCCCAAGCTCCTCATGGCTCCTCCTCCGCCGCTGCTGCCTCCGCCGCTGCTGCCTCCGTGAGGACTGGCGCCGCTAAAACCCGCCTCCCCGCCGCGCCTAGAGCAACCCACAATCAGGAGGAGGAGGAGGAGCGTCAGACAATGTTTTCGACGCCATCAGCGCTTGTTGCTACCTCAGTTTCCCCTTCAGCGACGTCACCTCCCGGCTGAGGGCGTCGTTGGCCTCGGCCGCCTCGTCCAGCTCCCTCTGCAGCTTCCTGCGGGCGGCGACCACGCGCTGAGCCTCTTCCTCCGCCTCCTCCAGCTGATGCTTCAGCTGCTTGACGCGCACGCTGCTTTTTTCAGCCTGCGGGCGGGACAAGTCCGTCTAGGCCGTGTTCCGCTCGCGCACCTGGTGGCGGTCACCTCACCTGGTCTTTGTACTGCTGCGCCTGCTTCCTCTCGTCCTCCATCTGCAGCATCACGTCCTTCAGCTTCTTCTCCTTCTGACGCAGATTCTTGCCGGCCGCCTGACGCTCTCTGCACACATCGTCATGGCGCTGTCAGGAAACAGGAAGTGATGGCGTTGACCCGCATGCTCCTGACCTGCTCTCCGTCTCCAACTGCTCCTCCGCCTCCTTCAGCTTGTTCTCCAAGGTGGTGACGGAGGTCTTGAGCTTGGAGCGTCCCTGACCCTCCATCTCCTGCACCTTGGCCTTCAGCTCGCGGTTCTGCTTCTCCAGCTGCTGCCTGGACGCCTCCTTGCTCTGCGACGCCGACTTCTCCGCCACCAGCTCCGCCCCCAGCTGCTCCACCTGCATACGTAGCCAAGGTGTGAAGGTGTGAGGTGTACTTGAGGAGCGTGGCGTGGACGCACCAACTGCTGGCTCTTCCTCAGACGCTCATTCAGGCTCTCGCTGTTGGTCTGCTCTTCCTCCAGTTCCTCCTCCAGCTGGCGGATCTTTGCGTCCAGACGACGTTTCTCGTCAGACATCATGTTCCTGAGCGCGGGAGTTCAGATGCTCACTGAGCTGAAGTCTCGCAGCCAAGACCGTTTGACGTTTGGGTTGAACTTGTTAGGTGTCGGACTCACTTTCCAGAGGAGTTACTGGCCAGTTCCTCGGCCAGCTCGTCTCGCTCCGCCTCCATCTGCTTTCGAGCTCGCTCAGCCGCCGCCAGCATCTAAGGAACCAAACAGGAAGTCACATTTGACTGGAATTAAAAGGGAGGCATGATGAATTTCAGATCACGCCCAAACTGTGGGGGGCCAGCACACTCGCCTCTCATGTAAAAGGGTAAAGAAACCACCTGGGATATATTGGTGCCGTGACCCGGATGAGAGTGAGTGTATTTGTGGCCAGCCAGTGTTGGTTACTACCTGACTACTTCAAGAGTGTGCTGGCTGCCGAGTCAACCAACTCTGTGTTTTAGCTCGGTGGTCAGCACACTCGCCTCTCATCTAAAAGGGTAAAGGAACCACCTGGGTTACATTGGTGCCGTGACCCCGATGAGAGTGAGTGTAATCGAGGCCAGACAGTTTACGTAACTCCCTTACAACTTCAAGAGTGTGCTGGCTGCCGAGTTAACCAACTTGGGCTTTTAGCTCGGTGGTCAGCACACTGGCCTCTCATCTAAAAGGGTAAAGGAACCACCTGGGTTACATTGGTGCCATGACCCGGATGAGAGTGTGTGTAATCGGGGCCAGCCAGTGTTGGTTACTACCTGACGACTTCAAGAGTGTGCTGGCTGCCGAGTTAACCAGCTCTGTGTTTTAGCTCGGTGGTCAGCACACTCGCCTCTCATGTAAAAGTGTAAAGAAACCACCTGGGATATATTGGTGCCGTGACCCGGATGAGAGTGAGTGTATTTGTGGCCAGCCAGTGTTGGTTACTACCTGACGACTTCAAGAGTGTGCTCGCTGCCGAGTTAACCAGCTCTGTGTTTTAGCTCGGTGGTCAGTACACTCTCCTCTCATGTAAAAGGGTAAAGAAACCACCTGGGATATATTGGTGCCGTGACCCGGATGAGAGTGAGTGTATTTGTGGCCAGCCAGTGTTGGTTACTACCTGACTACTTCAAGAGTGTGCTGGCTGCCGAGTTAACCAACTTGGGCTTTTAGCTCGGTGGTCAGCACACTGGCCTCTCATCTAAAAGGGTAAAGAAACTACCTGGGTTACATTGGTGCCGTGACCCGGATGAGAGTGAGTGTATTTGTGGCCAGCCAGTGTTGGTTACTACCTGACTACTTCAAGAGTGTGCTGGCTGCCGAGTTAACCAACTCGGTGTTTTAGCTCGGTGGTCAGCACACTCGCCTCTCATCTAAAAGGGTAAAGAAACCACCTGGGATATATTGGTGCCGTGACCCGGATGAGAGTGAGTGTATTTGTGGCCAGCCAGTGTTGGTTACTACCTGACTACTTCAAGAGTGTGCTGGCTGCCGAGTTAACCAACTTGGGCTTTTAGCTCGGTGGTCAGCACACTGGCCTCTCATCTAAAAGGGTAAAGAAACTACCTGGGTTACATTGGTGCCGTGACCCGGATAAGAGTGAGTGTATTTGTGGCCAGCCAGTGTTGGTTACTACCTGACTACTTCAAGAGTGTGCTGGCTGCCGAGTCAACCAACTCGGTGTTTTAGCTCGGTGGTCAGCACACTCGCCTCTCATCTAAAAGGGTAAAGGAACCACCTGGGTTACATTGGTGCCGTGACCCCGATGAGAGTGAGTGTAATCGAGGCCAGACAGTTTACGTTACTCCCTTACAACTTCAAGAGTGTGCTGGCTGCCGAGTTAACCAACTTGGGCTTTTAGCTCGGTGGTCAGCACACTGGCCTCTCATCTAAAAGGGTAAAGGAACCACCTGGGTTACATTGGTGCCATGACCCGGATGAGAGTGTGTGTAATCGGGGCCAGCCAGTGTTGGTTACTACCTGACGACTTCAAGAGTGTGCTGGCTGCCGAGTTAACCAGCTCGGTGTTTTAGCTCGGTGGTCAGCACACTCGCCTCTCATGTAAAAGTGTAAAGAAACCACCTGGGATATATTGGTGCCGTGACCCGGAGGAGAGTGAGTGTATTTGTGGCCAGCCAGTGTTGGTTACTACCTGACGACTTCAAGAGTGTGCTCGCTGCCGAGTTAACCAGCTCTGTGTTTTAGCTCGGTGGTCAGCACACTCGCCTCTCATGTAAAAGAGTAAAGAAACCACCTGGGATATATTGGTGCCGTGACCCGGATGAGAGTGAGTGTATTTGTGGCCAGCCAGTGTTGGTTACTACCTGACTACTTCAAGAGTGTGCTGGCTGCCGAGTTAACCAACTTGGGCTTTTAGCTCGGTGGTCAGCACACTGGCCTCTCATCTAAAAGGGTAAAGAAACTACCTGGGTTACATTGGTGCCGTGACCCGGATGAGAGTGAGTGTATTTGTGGCCAGCCAGTGTTGGTTACTACCTGACTACTTCAAGAGTGTGCTGGCTGCAGAGTCAACCAACTCGGTGTTTTAGCTCGGTGGTCAGCACACTTGCCTCTCATCTAAAAGGGTAAAGGAACCACCTGGGATATATTGGTGCCGTGACCCGGATGAGAGTGAGTGTATTTGTGGCCAGCCAGTGTTGGTTACTACCTGACAACTTCAAGAGTGTGCTGGCTGCCGAGTTAACCAACTTGGGCTTTTAGCTTGGTGGTCAGCACACTAGCCTCTCATCTAAAAGGGTAAAGAAACTACCTGGGTTACATTGGTGCCGTGACCCGGATGAGGGTGAGTGTATTTGTGGCCAGCCAGTGTTGGTTACTACCTGACTACTTCAAGAGTGTGCTGGCTGCCGAGTTAACCAGCTCGGTGTTTTAGCTCGGTGGTCAGCACACTCGCCTCTCATGTAAAAGTGTAAAGAAACCACCTGGGATATATTGGTGCCGTGACCCGGAGGAGAGTTAGTGTATTTGTGGCCAGCCAGTGTTGGTTACTACCTGACGACTTGAAGAGTGTGCTCGCTGCCGAGTTAACCAGCTCTGTGTTTTAGCTCGGTGGTCAGCACACTCGCCTCTCATGTAAAAGAGTAAAGAAACCACCTGGGATATATTGGTGCCGTGACCCGGATGAGAGTGAGTGTATTTGTGGCCAGCCAGTGTTGGTTACTACCTGACTACTTCAAGAGTGTGCTGGCTGCCGAGTTAACCAACTTGGGCTTTTAGCTCGGTGGTCAGCACACTGGCCTCTCATCTAAAAGGGTAAAGAAACTACCTGGGTTACATTGGTGCCGTGACCCGGATGAGAGTGAGTGTATTTGTGGCCAGCCAGTGTTGGTTACTACCTGACTACTTCAAGAGTGTGCTGGCTGCAGAGTCAACCAACTCGGTGTTTTAGCTCGGTGGTCAGCACACTTGCCTCTCATCTAAAAGGGTAAAGGAACCACCTGGGTTACATTGGTGCCGTGACCCCGATGAGAGTGAGTGTAATCGAGGCCAGACAGTTTACGTTACTCCCTTACAACTTCAAGAGTGTGCTGGCTGCCGAGTTAACCAACTTGGGCTTTTAGCTCGGTGGTCAGCACACTGGCCTCTCATCTAAAAGGGTAAAGGAACCACCTGGGTTACATTGGTGCCATGACCCGGATGAGAGTGTGTGTAATCGGGGCCAGCCAGTGTTGGTTACTACCTGACGACTTCAAGAGTGTGCTGGCTGCCGAGTTAACCAGCTCGGTGTTTTAGCTCGGTGGTCAGCACACTCGCCTCTCATGTAAAAGTGTAAAGAAACCACCTGGGATATATTGGTGCCGTGACCCGGATGAGAGTGAGTGTATTTGTGGCCAGCCAGTGTTGGTTACTACCTGACGACTTCAAGAGTGTGCTCGCTGCCGAGTTAACCAGCTCTGTGTTTTAGCTCGGTGGTCAGCACACTCGCCTCTCATGTAAAAGGGTAAAGAAACCACCTGGGATATATTGGTGCCGTGACCCGGATGAGAGTGAGTGTATTTGTGGCCAGCCAGTGTTGGTTACTACCTGACTACTTCAAGAGTGTGCTGGCTGCCGAGTTAACCAACTTGGGCTTTTAGCTCGGTGGTCAGCACACTGGCCTCTCATCTAAAAGGGTAAAGAAACTACCTGGGTTACATTGGTGCCGTGACCCGGATGAGAGTGAGTGTATTTGTGGCCAGCCAATGTTGGTTACTACCTGACTACTTCAAGAGTGTGCTGGCGGTCGAGTTCACCAACTCGGTGTTTTAGCTCGGTGGTCAGCACACTCGCCTCTCATCTAAAAGGGTAAAGAAACCACCTGGGATATATTGGTGCCGTGACCCGGATGAGAGTGAGTGTATTTGTGGCCAGCCAGTGTTGGTTACTACCTGACAACTTCAAGAGTGTGCTGGCTGCCGAGTTAACCAACTTGGGCTTTTAGCTTGGTGGTCAGCACACTAGCCTCTCATCTAAAAGGGTAAAGAAACTACCTGGGTTACATTGGTGCCGTGACCCGGATGAGGGTGAGTGTATTTGTGGCCAGCCAGTGTTGGTTACTACCTGACTACTTCAAGAGTGTGCTGGCTGCCGAGTTAATTAACTCTGGCTTTTAGCTCGGTGGTCAGCACACTGGCCTCTCATCTAAAAGGGTAAAGGAACCACCTGAGTTACATTGGTGCCGTGACCCCGATGAGAGTGAGTGTAATCGAGGCCAGACAGTTTACGTTACTCTCTTACAACTTCAAGAGTGCGTTGGCTGCCAAGTTAACCAGCTTGGGCTTTTAGCTCGGTGGTCAGCACACTCGACTCCCATGTAAAGGGGTAAAAGCACCACCTAGGTTACAGTGGTGCCGTGACCCGCATGAGAGTGAGTGTAATCGGGGCCAACCAGTATACGTTACACCCTGACAACTTCAAGAGTGTGCTGGCTGCCTTGTTAGACATATAGGGATTTTAGCTCGGTGGTCAGCACACTCTTGAAGTCGTTGGATGGTAAAAATAGTAAATAGTAAAAATAGTAAAAATGTCATTTTTGTAAATTTGTTATTGATTTTTTTTTTCCTATGAATTTGTTTGAGTACAAAAACATAAATCCAAATTTAATCAAAAAAGTGTTATAATTGTTTCACATAAATAAGCAAAAAGTGTGAAAAATGTCTTTAATCCCAAAACGCCAAACGTATCATAAGTGATACATACGTGTAATTTGTTTCCTAAAAAACCTGACGTATGAGATGCATGCATTACACGTATGATCCACATGAGGGCAGTTATTGACTTATTAGAGATTCTGTCCAGTGATCCTGTAAGACTGCCATGAAGAAGAAACCAGAGAGACCTGATTTTTGAAGAGAAACTTTGCCAAATTTGAAAGGGATAAGGTAAGAAACATGTATTTTTTTTGCTGACACATCAGTATGAACAGTTAATCCCTTATTGCAATGTGAAATTAATTAATATTTCATAATTAATTTTATAGTAAAACTGTTTTGAAAATATGTGTATCAAATTTGAAACAGCAGGTTGAATGCAACAAAATTAGTCAATTGGTATGTTATTACATTTGCATGCATAATAAATACCAGTGAGCAACATACAGTCTTTAGATTTTTCAAATAAATAATATGTTTACATTACACAATACAGCATAATTAGAGGTAAAATATGCATATCCAGTTTTGCTGTATTTTTTGGTGATCACTCTGTGTGTGTTGCAATAATAAATTAGAGCTTTCTGATTTTTATGAGAGAGAGAAAAAAAATCACATAAAAAAACATAATGATGTTCACTTTGTGTGTGTGTGTGTGTGTGTTGGCTCAAAATAAAATGTTGCTTAGGGCCCCGATTTAGTCCGGGAGCGGCCCTGGGCACGGTCGAGCAGGCTGGTGTAGTTAGCGCCTCACAGTGGTAGTAAGCGGTACCTCATGCAGCTGCACGAGTTGGGCCTCCATAGTCTTGGATTTCCGCTCGGTCTCTCTCGCCGAGGCCTGGACGTCCTTCTGGGCCGCGCGGGAATCCTCCAGCTCTCGCTGGACATCCTTCATCTGGCCCTGAGGCGACAAGTCAGGAGAGGACATTACTTAACAGAGAAAGATACGGCCTGATATTTACATTGCAGCCTCCATATATACATCACAATATAATATTATGCAGTAACATATTGCATCATAATATTATTATAATATATATATATATATATATACTCTTAATAATCATACATATATCGATCCATCCATCCATTTTCTACTGCTTGTCCCTTTTGGGGTTGCGAGGGGGGTGCTGGAGCCTATCCCAGCTGCACTCAAACAGAAGGTGGGTTACACCCTGGACAAGTCGCCACCTCATCTCAGGGCCAACACTTATATATGAGTACATATTATTATAATGATATAATGATATATGATTAATAATTATTATAATTTGTTATTAAGAGTATGTGAAAGTTCAACTTATACCTTGTTTACTTTCAGTGACAACCTCCGTAATCAGAAATATCAAGCAGCTACAATGCGCCAAACATGGATAAGTGTGGAGAGAATTTTTCATTTTTCCCATCATCCCTTGTAGTGGATTTAAATGGGTGTAATTTAGATTTAGTTGTATGTTGATTGGACATGTTTTTATAATATCCACAAAGTTTAATGAGCAGGTTGTGGTATTTGTGACCATGATTGTTTAATTTTTGTGCTGCAGGATATTTTTTGTCTGCATCATGACTAGGGAAGGTTGTTTGGATTGGGTTATATAAGTTAATGCTGTGCTTCCTTACAAGTACAATTATTGGTTGAGTTATTTTCGAAGGCCACCAACTGTTGACGATATGGCAGCTATCAGACCACAGTCAATTGTATATGAGATGAATACGCCGCTCCTGGCCATATTGCTTATTGAACTTGTGCCGTTTTGCGGGCCATATTGAAGTCGCCAGTGGGCTGCCCTTGGCCTGCGGCCCGTGGTTAGGGCACCTCTGTATTACAGTATATAAATCTCGCGACTCCATGAGGAAGGTGTTTCATGGTTTGCATTCTCACCTGGATTTTGCGCAGCTGCTTGAGAGCCTCATCGCGCCCCCTGTTGGTGGCCTCCAGCTGGTCCTCCATGTCCTTCAGTTCTCCCTCCAGTTTCTTCTTGCCACCAGAGGCCTGACCTCGCTGCTTCTTCTCCTCCTCCAGCTCCGCCTCCAGCTCACGCACCTAATGGACCAGAGGGCAACTTTACAAATACATCTCTAGATTAGGAGAATCTTGTGCGAATGAAATTCGAAGCTTGGCGTCCCTCTGGAAACAGTCTTCAGTCCATTGTTCTTTCATACCAGACAGCTTGTATTCATAGAAACAACTTTCAACATGTGTGGGGTCAGCTCAGTGAAGTCCACCTGCTTGAGAAGCTGCTTCCTCTTTTCCTCGCCCATCTCCTCACGGGCCTGCAGCTCCCTCTCATGCTGGGCTTTGAGGGCCTGACTGTTGACCTCCAGGCGCAGCTTGGCATCTTCAGCGACCTGCAGCTCATCCTCCAGCTCCTCCATGTGGGCCTTCATCTCCTCCATGACGCCCTCCAGGCCACGCTTTGCTTTCTCCAGGTCATGTACCTGAAGAAAAGGAGATGACCAGTAGAGATCGCAAAAAGGCAGGTTGAAAAGGTCCAGAAAGTGACTTACACTTCTTCCCACGTCATCTTTGGAGCTGATGAGGTCTTCCATCTCAGCTCGGAGGCTTTTTGTGGTCTTCTCCGCCTCCTCCAGAGCATCACGGTTCTCCTCCAGTGCTCTGGACAGAGCCAACACCTTGGTCTCCTTCTCCCTCGCCTCGGCCTCCGCTCGATCTCGCTCCTCTGCAAACTTACAGGACACGGCTCGCTCCTCCGCCAGCATCTAAGACAAAACATCAGATGAACTTCGAACTTGTAGACTGTGGCAGTTGACAAGGTCGACATGATCCCCGAAGCCACCTGATCAAACTTCTTCTGCTTCTTCTCCAGGTTGGAGACGAGCTGCCGCTGGCCGTCCAGGTCCATGAGGACGTCCTCTAGTTCCTGCTGCAGTCGGCCGCGGCTCTTGTCCATCTTGTCGTAGGCCGAGGCTTTCTCCTCATACTCGTTGTTGGCCGCCTCCAAGTCGCGCTGCAGACGTTTCTTTCCTTCCTCCAGCATCTCTACGCAGCCCAGAGTCTCGTCCAGCTTCTTCTTGCAGTCCGACAGCTGACAACAGGAGACCGTCTCAATAAATATTCTGTGGACATTCTTTAATGGATTTGTTTGATGTTCCTGACCTGCACGTTAAGGCTAGACACCTGCCTCTCCGAGGCTCGCTTGGCCTCGCTCTCCTCCTCCAGCTGCTCCACCAGACCGATCTTGTCCTCCTCCATCTGACGCAGACGTCCCGCCACGTTCAGCTTCTGACGTGTCTCTTCTGACAGCAGCTCCTGCACAATGGCAAGCATGTGAGAAGGTCTTCATATCACTGTAGAAACACGATGAGGCGATGGCAGTTCCTAGTCTTAGAGGAACAAGGTGTGTCTTCAATGGCCACCTGCGTGTCCTGCAGCTGCGAGGACAGGCCAGACACATCTTTACTAAGCTTGATGTTCTTTCCCTCAGCCTCATTCAGAAGACTGCTCAGGTTGTCTAGTTCCACCTATCAGAGGACAAGAAAGAGAAAGTGTTTAACTTGTGAGGTCTCCAACAAGCAGTGTGAAATTCAAGTTGTGTTTGTAGGACGTGCAGTCATCTTGGAGACACGCTCGCCCAGCTCGGTCCTCTGCCGCTCGCTCTCGCTGAAGCGTGAGTTGAGGTCGTTGAGCTGACCCTCCACCTTCTTCTTCTTGTGCTCCACGTCCTGCTTGGCGCTGGCGAGGGATCGAAGGTCAGCGCTGAGATCTGCAGACTCCTTCTCCAGAGCCTGCTTGGCTTTCTCCAGACCCGCTCTCACCTGAGGAGCCACGTCAAACATCGCTTTAGATCCTGCTTGGGGAGGAGATGAATGTCTTCATGTTTACTTTCTTGGCCTGCTCCAGCTGCTCAGAAAGCTCCTCCACAGCCTGACTGTGTTTCTGCCTCAGATCTTGGACTTGGGCCTCATGACTCCGCCCCTCCTCCTCCATGGCTTTCTTCAACATGGCCACCTCCTGCTCACGCTTCGCCCTTTTAGCCACCGCAGACACCCGCAAAAGAACATCAACACTGTTGTGTGTCTTCATGTGGTTTCAGGTCCACTGTGGACCACACAGACTGACCGAAGCTCCTGCTGGGCGGCAGTGGTGTCCAGGCTGTCCTCCAGCTCAGACCGCAGGGCGTTAAGCTCCTCCCCCAGGTCCCGACGGGCCGACTCCACCTTTGCTCGAGCCGCTCTCTCTCCCTCCAGGTCCTCCTGCACCTCAGAGAGGAGGGCTTCCAGCTCTCGAACCTTCTTCACAGCCGCCCCGCGTTGGTTACTCTCCTCTTCCAAACTGTGGACACCAAGCATTGTGATAGAGTGGCTGACATGGGGTCCCATGGCACCGATGGGGTGAGACAAGATGTCCTGCTTTCTTACCGGGCCTGCGTGGCCTGCAGCTCCTCTTCCTTGGCAGCCAGCTGAGCTCGGAGCTCGGCGAGTTGGGCCTGCAAGTCGGCCAGCTGCTCGTGGAGATCAGCCACCTCGGCCTCCACCTTCCTCTTGGCCTTCTCCATGTCCAGACGACCCTTCTCTTCCTTCTTGAAACGTACTGGACATAAAAGCAGAAACTTGTTGAAACATGCCCGTCATGCTTTATAAAGAAAACTTATTGACTGACCCTCCAAGTCTGAGATCATGGACTCGTGCTTGCTCTTCAGTTTGGTCAGGTTCTTGGACTTCTCTTCCTCCTCGGCCAGGTTGGAGTTTAAGTCAGCCATCCTCTCTTCCAGAAGCTTTCTTTCCTATGAGCGTGGGACAGTTTAAAAATGTGCAACCAATTAATCTAATCAGACTGGAAAGTTGATACCTTCTGCAGTTTGTCATTCTGATCCTCCATCAGGAGAACATCCTCCTCCAGTTTTTTCACCTTTCCCTCCAAGGCCACCTTCTCCAGCTGCAGCTTTTGACGAGCATCTTCTTCTTCCACCAGGTGGGCCTCCATACCCTAATCAGGTGACATGAGCAACAAATTGTCAACAAACCAAAGAATAGAACAAAGATTATTGTCACTTATAAAGTACAACAAAATTATTTTTCAGTACAACTCGTCCAAGAACAGATATACAGTATGCAGTTACCAGTGATGTGCAGTCAGTAGCGGCAGGTGAGGCGGGGCCTTACGTGCCATAATGGAAAGAAAAAAAATGTAAAAAAAAAAAAAAAAAATTAAATTGTTATATGTATCCAGTGATTATACTAAAGTTATTTTCCATTTAACTGCACCAGTTTTAGATTATTTTTATTCAAAATCGCTGAATTTGTCGTTCAAATACTTGCGGTGAGTCACCAGCCAGTTGAGGCACGTCACTGATTTGTGCCTCAACATGGATTGCGCAATGACTTGGCTAACTACTGGCCTGCTGTGCAGTGAGACTGTATTGCTATATGAATTATATCAGCTAACTAAACTATGGCATAGTTTAGTTAGCTGAGGTATATAATGTACAGTGTATTTTGTCAACAACTGTATGTGTGTCACGTATTTCTTGTGCTGGGCAATCATAAAACTGCTGCGAAGACACACTGGCTGAGGCTCGCAGTAATCCGGCCTCCTGGTGGTAGAGGGCTGTAGTGATCCCAGAGATCATTCCTCGGCCGCAGAAGAAGTGAGAACAAGCAACAGTTAGCAAGTCAAGTGCAGCGATCGTTTATTTTTTCCTCTCATCTGAACTTTTATTAAAAACATGGAGGATCACATATTGTAACGACCTGCTGAAGTTGATGTTGTGTTCTTGAGTGAGTGAAATTTAGAATTCCCATTGTTTTGAACGTAGCACGCCTGTAAGATGATTGGCGAAGAAGGAGGAAGTGTTGTTGTTGCGGAAATGAGGAGGAGGATAGACGTGCGTGTGGAAGGAACGAGATAAGTTGAGCTGTGTTATTATAGGTTGCTCAATAAAAGTTAAATAAGAGCGTCAGACTTGGTGTGCACTTCTTCTGGACGCTACAATATGTAAAATAAAACAGTTTTCGAAACTGGACTTTCAATCGAAGCAGGAGGTAATAATTAAAGGTAGACCAACGCCGGAGCTAAAAGGTTTGCTTCAGACTTCGGGACAGAAGACCCGTTCTTTTCAAACGGCGTGGTACACACGCAAAGGCTCTCTGTGTGGATGTCCAGCAAGAAAGGTAAGACCATAGTAATGTTTTTTTTATTAAATGTACTTTTTTGTGTGCTACAGTTTGTATGTGTAAAGAATGCTGGTATGAGCTTTTAAACATAACCCGTTAACTGCTGCCAATCAAATGGTGAATAAGATACTCTTTAGGGTTCATATGTTTGTAAATCTGACTGTTCACCAGTCATGAACCTCACCGCACGTCACTGGCAGTTACAGGGGTATGCAGAACAGAAAGACTGATGGGTCGCCCCCTCGTGGCACACCGTAAAGAGGTAGGAAGGAAAGGTAAACATTGGAGAAGGAGGGAAAAAAAGCAATTCCCAAACTAAGTCAACATCCCTGGTGTCTTTGAAGAAGGGGGAAGAATTACAGAGTATCTTTCGTTTCAATGGTCTCACTGGGGTGTTTACTGCATGACCCCTCCAATGCAAGTGCAGAGGGAGCCGAATTGTAGGTAAGGATTGTTTTGGTTAGAGTGAGCAAACACATTCCTGTGGTTTGTCTGCTGGAGTTGTCATGTTCTGGCTCTCAAATTGATCATAATTTCGCCTTTAAGGGTGGAAAGCTTCTCCGAGATGTTATCCAATTTGATTCAATTCAGAAATCGGCAAAGTCTGACTGCCCGCAGCTCTGCCCAACCCATCTTTCACGACGAGCAGCCTCTGGGGTCCTTGAACGGCTGCCATCTTCTTACGAATTTGTCGATGGTCCAGAGCAACCAGTTTGAAATAGATAGACATCTTCAATGTCTTTGACAGAAAGAACCTCCAGGCTCACATCTCTCCACTTCTCTCAAGAGTTTTGTATCCAACACCAAAAGTTCTGTCAGGCAAGGCAGATTCTCCCAAAACTGAGCTATTTGTTGAGAAGATCTTGTCGATTGAGTTGAGAGACCGGTTTACCAATTCCAGTGCAAAAGAGAGGTTCTTAGAAAGTTAAGACAAGACGAGACAAGCAGCAAAGCAAGGGAGATAAGGGAGAGAGAGGGGAAGCGTCTGCCTTCGTTGGGAGCTGGAATTATTGATTAGTACATTCAAGAACTTTGTCCTAAATTGAGTACCTGAAGCTGCTGCTCCAAGTCCTTCCTCTCCTGCTGCATGGTGGTGCCACGCTCCTCCTCCTCCTCCAACCTGGCCTCCATCTCGTGCAGAACCTCCTCCAGCTCCTGCTTCTTGGCCTCCAGGCGCACCCTCATCTCCTCGGCCTCGGCGTACAGCTCCGTCTCTGCGTGGAGTTTGGTCTCCAGCAGGGCTCGTTCCTCCATTAGCTAAACGAACACACATACTCGCTCACATCCCGACTGTTGTACATGGGGTGTCTCTGTGTGTTGTCACCTGCGTGTGTTTCTGTGTGACCTCCTTCAGTTCAACCTCCTTCTTGGCTGCCACTTCTTTGGCCTCCTTGAGTTCCTCGTCCTTCTGGCCCATTTCCTCCTCTTGTCTTGTCACCTGCAGCAGGGGCTTCACCTGGAACATGCAGACCGCCGCTTTAACGTCACGTCTGTCAAACGCCAAGCCGAGTCAGTCGAACCTTGGTGAAAAGCCTCCACCACTGCCAGTTCTTCAGTTTGAGGTAGCAGGCACAGTTTCTCTGGATCACCTTCATGGCGCTCAGCTGCTGCTGACGTTTGCTGAAAGCTCTGAAGGAGACGGAGACGTTCATTAGGTACACCGTCCCTCCAAAGAGGGCGCCGGTGGGTCATACTTGCGAGCCAGGAAGCCCCTCGCTTGCGCCTGGAAGGAGATGATGACGACAGTGAGCTTGATGTCTCGCTCCTCCTCCAGCTGAGCCAGCACCCCCGTCCTGAAGAACATCTTACTCTGGCCAATGCGATACAGGTTGGTGTCCAGATCCAAGTGCTTCACCTGGAGAGCAATGGACATTATCAAAGATATATGCAGGCCCAGTGGCCTAATGGATAAGGCATCAGCCTCCGGAGCTGGGGATTGTGGGTTCAAGTCCCACCTGGGTCGTAGGATGACTTTTAGAAATACAAATATTACAGTTTTATGATGCTACAGCTTTATAAAACTTATAGATACTGTAGACGATGACAGCTTTATACCTTACCCTGTGTATAACTAAACAACATAAACACAGCTCCATGCAAGCTGATGTTTTTTGCTGATATCACACCGATATTCGATATCATTTTGGATTGGGAAAGTTTTTTTTTTTGCGGATGTCCGATATCAGTGGGGATAAACACACCCCTAGTCATGTGATATTTAGCAATCAAACGCTATTGGTCTTTTTTCCATTTGTCTCACCATCAAGCAGCACGCCTGCTTCCCATCCATGAAGCCTTTCGGTATGGCGTTGGCAGCCAGGATCTCGTACCTGCACACGCAGAGCGTTGGACACAAAGCAACATCAGGAGTTTGACAACAGGTGATAGTTTTGAGTACACATGACACCATTTTGAAAACAACTACAAGGCAGCACCTCTGCCGGAACTCCTGGAACACAATGCGGTTTGGGAATCCCTGTCTGCAGATTCTGATGCCCTCCAGCACGCCGTTGCACCTGAGCTGCTCCAGCACCAAGTTGGCATCCATCTTGCCTGCCTGTTGGCGAGCAGCGAAAAGCAAACCGTGACTGAAGAGACACTTTTAGGGCTGGAGTCAAGGTGGAGGTTGTACCCTCTTCTCGTGGTTGGGGATGATGCAGCGCACGAAGTTAGGCTGTGTGTTGTTCAGCGTGGTCATCAGCTTGCCCAGGGACTCCTTGTACAGCTGGCCCACCGTGCGGAACATCCCCTTCTTGGACTTGGTGGAGGTGGGCATGGAGCTGTCGGACATCTTGGCCATGGTCTCCAGGCCCACCACTCGGTCCGCTGGCAAGGAAAAACTAATCGTTAAAATGTCAGCTCTTCCGAAGAAGAGGTCTAAAGACTGACCGTCCTTCCAGAGGTCCTGGATGAAGTTGCTGGACGAGTTGCTGAGCAGAGAAGTGACGTTGTCGTTCAGGGGGTCCATGTTCTTTGTCAGCCAGCTGGCTGCGTTGTAGTCCACCTGGGAGGCAAGGTACTTGTCAGTTGAAGGGAAATATATGGCAATTTGTTTATTAGGGATGTTCCCATCACCGTTTTATATTACAATCATCCATGAGTGAGAACAGCCGGTATCCATCTCATGTATTAACTGTGCATTTTTAGATTTATGTAACAATAACAACGCAATATTTAAACTAGATCATTGTTCTCTTTTATCACATACAATTGTTTGATCAAAACAGAGTCAATAGTAAAAACTATTTTTAAATTCTTTTGGTTTGTACCCTTCTAAGTCAGGGGTGCCAATCAAAGGATGTGGGGGCCATTTTGGTAGTTTTCATTTTCAAAACCAGTACAATGTGTAGGTTTTTCTCAAACAACTAGAAATTGCATTTTCTGTAGAAATTTCATGTGAATGCTGAGGAGCCAAAGCCGAGCTGAAATGCTAACAGCTAGCATGCTGGCCAGCTAATGTAAAATAACAAAAAATACGTACAAAATGAGCTAAAGAAAACTAGCATGCTAACTATAGATGTCCGATAATATCGGTCTGCCGATATTATCGGCCGATAAATGCGTTAAAATGTAATATCGGAAATTATTGGTATCGTTTTTTTTATTATCAGTATCGTTTTTTTTTTGTTTTTTTTAAATTAAATCCACATAAAAAACACAAGATACACTTACAATTAGTGCACCAACCCAAAAAACCTCCCTCCCCCATTTACACTCATTCACACTCATTCACACAAAAGGGTTGTTTCTTTCTGTTATTAATATTCTGGTTCCTACATTATATATCAATATATATCAATACAGTCTGCAAGGGATACAGTCCGTAAGCACACATGATTGTGCGTGCTGCTGGTCCACTAATAATACTAACCTTTAACAGTTAATTTTACAAATTTTCATTAATTACTAGTTTCTATGTAACTGTTTTTATATTGTTTTACTTTCTTTTTTATTCAAGAAAATGTTTTTAATTTATTTATCTTATTTTACTTGATTCATTTTTTTAAAAAGTACCTTATCTTCACCATACCTGGTTGTCCAAATTAGGCATAATAATGTGTTAATTCCACGACTGTATATATCGGTTGATATCGGTATCGGTTGATATCGGTATCGGTAATTAAAGAGTTGGACAATATCGGCATATCGGATATCGGCAAAAAGCCATTATCGGACATCCCTAATGCTAACAGTACTAACATGCTAACAATAGCATGCTAACAGTTAGCATTAGTGAAATACCAAAATATATGACACTGAAGCGTACACCTGCTAAATTAACTAAAAAAGCTACCATGCTAATTTTAGCATGCTAAATGTTAACTGTAACGTTCGTTAAGTACAGATATATTACTCAAAAAATGTATTAAAATGCTAGCATGCTAACATAAGCGTGTATCAAGTACCAAAATATGACTGAGGTGTATACCTACGAAATTAGCTAAAAAAAAAGCTAGAGTACTAACGTTAGTATGCTAACGATTGTGCCACGGGCTGTTAAAAATAATTGTTACGGGCCGCAAATGGCCCTCGTGCTGCACTTTGGACACCCCTGCTCTAAGTCCTCCTGTGTCTGGGTGCTTATCATTTTTTAAATTTGTAAACATTGAGAAAAACGACCAACAAAAGTATTTTGTAAAAGTAAAAATATCGATGGAATCAATCTAATATCGATCATATACTTATATGACCCTTGGCATCAACACTACCGATATACGGATGAAGCCGTCGACCCTTAACGTGTACTCCTTGGTTGCTACACAGCAACAAACATCGTTATATTATCTTCCTGCTAACTCCTATTCATCTACTTGTTCATTTCTTGCTAATATTAGCTTACTTTCTGCTATAACACGCTTCCATCTCCACTTCTTAGACTTTACTAAGCACTTGTTTCTTCTCCTGGTTCTGGGGATGGGTACCAAATGTGGTATTTTTTTGGCACCGACCGAATCCAACCGACTCAGCCAGCTCTTTGCACTTCGTCACTTGGCGATCACTTCAGCAGCACTGAGAGCGGACTCAACCAAACTACCTCTAGGTAATGTTGCAATTTCCCATGCCAACTAAGAAATTGACTCAAAAAAACTCAATTGTAAGCAGTGTTCGTATTAACAGCGTTATTAACACTGTTACTTTTACTAGTAACGAGTAATCTAATTAACTACTTTACGGTCTGTTACAAGGCTATTAGCTATAGCTTAATGGGAATAATGAACAGCAAATCATTGATTGATGTGGCAAACTTGCCATCCAAACAATGCACCGTTAGTTGACAAGAAGATATGACAGCCATCCAAGCACATTCAGTCACTTTATTAACCCGAGGTAAGACAATCCGGTGAAAAGATTCTAAAGAGCTGGCGCTGCCAACTGCTAAAGCTAACAAACACAGCTCCGTTGAAACCCTTGATGACGTCATATGTCACTGGGCAACAGGCCCCGCCTTTTAAAAGCACACACACGCACACTGTGCCCTCATATTAAACGTCTCTCAACTGCATATTCCGGATATTTGAAGTTTTTGTTTTAAGTAACCATAATTACTCTAATTATGTTAGTAATTCAGTAACAAGTAACTATAATAATTACTTTTTTAAAAGTAAGGCCCCACTTTTACATAAATCCGCTACTTTGATGCTAATATACAATGGCTGTGCTATTGACATGCTACTGATTTTACATGGCGATTTCACCACCTCCAAATTTGTTGATAAAAACAATCACAACTAAGATGCACGTTACAATCAAACAGCTGTTGCATAATAAGTACAATGCTTACAGTATTAACACTTTTTAGGGCGCAACAAAAGACTAGATTCAGCAGAGACTGAACTGACTAGCCAACGCACCATAAACTACACACTACTGTCGTCTCTTGGACTTGCAACTGTAAATGCGACTTATTGTCATACTTGCAAATGAGACTCAGAAATGTGGTAATGAAACAAAATATAACAACTGGATTGCTAATTTTTAAATGTTCCAATAATACATGAGATTTGATCATCAAAAGTTTATTTGAACACACAAAAGTACCAAAAATGTGTAGCATTGAGTACTGGTATCGATTCCTAGGTATCGTAAATTGGTACAGTATTGGTTCAAATGTAAACGGTACCCATTCCTAGTTGTTTCAAGCTATCTTTAGCGGCTAGTTTAGCGATTAGCATGCGTTCTTGTTTGCTTGTGCTTATTCTTACTCAGCGTGTAACATGTTTTTGTGTATGTATATACATACACAGTTAACTGTTAGCTTTTTATACTATAGATCAAGTATCAGCCAGAAGGGATGGGCATCGAAAGACATTGGTCGATCGCATACTTTTTAATTGACCGGCGCTCCCTAGTGTTTAATGATAATATAAACAATTGTGGGAGAGATCCACATGACGCTCACCTTACCGGCGTAGTGCAGAACAGCGAACATCATCTTATCTTTGTGCTGTTTGGGTTTGGAGAATTTAACGTGACCCGAGTGGGTGTTCAGCAACTTGTCCACAAAGGAGTTGTCCGTGGCTTTGGGGAACCAGCACTCCTCGTCCAGCAGGGCCAAGATGCCCGGGGGGTTGTTCTATGGACCACAACAGGACATGAAATCACGACTTGAGCTCGCCAATGTGTGCTCAAAACCCGCGGGTTCCTGACCGGCCTCTCGATGAGCTCGATGCACGGCTGCAGGTCCAGGCCAAAGTCGATGAAGTTCCAGTCGATGCCCTCGCGCTTGTACTCCTCCTGCTCCAGGACGAACATGGTGTGGTTGAAGAGCTGCTGCAGACGCTCGTTGGTGTAATTGATGCACAGCTGCTCAAAGGAGTTGTCCTGAGAAACCCAAACAATGAGAAATATCGTCAAAGTGCAATCGACGACACATTTCAAAGAACTCTGTAATCAATCACCTCGAAAATCTCAAAGCCAGCGATGTCCAAGATTCCCAGGAAGGAAGACGATTGTCTCTTGCTCTTGTTCAGAGTCTTGTTGACCCGGGCCAGGATCCAGCGGAACAGACGCTCGTACATGGCCTTAGCAAGCGCCTCCACTGAGAAATCCGCCTGGTGGACGGACAAGGAGGTCATTGGAGAACGAGGACATGGCGAGTTTTTGCTGGACTTTCACCTGCTGCTTGGTCTGAGCCTTCTGCACCACCTCGCGGCCCACTTTGATTCGAGGGGTCAGGAAAGCGCGGGTGAAGTCGGTCACGTTGATGCCTTGGAGGTGACAAACCTTCTGGGCAGCTGGCACCAACAAACACATTTTTTAAATACACGCCAGTGAAAAGTTGAGATGTTTGTCGTACCCGTGTTGTCCGGCATGGTGGCCTGCTCGTTGTTTCTCTCCTTCTCAAACTTAATGTTGCCCAGCTGGAGAACAGTGGACACCACCTTTAACATCCCTGCGGAAGGACAGCAAAGACACATTGATGGTGGACACATCAAACGCACCTAGAATACATACAAGCTTCCACAGTGTGAACCATTGAACTTTGTAGGCCATTGTAGGCTAAACATGTTACAATGGGAACAGTTGGCATACTTGCAAGATGGCATTTTTTAGGGTTTAATGGTTAAAATGAGCTAAAGTGCCAGCATAAAACATTAGTTTAAAATGCTAGCATGATAACATAGGAAAAGTTAACATACTTTTAAGATAGCAGCAAGTATCAAAAGCCATTATTTTTAGGTTTATACAAATAAAAATAGCAGAAAATGGTAGCATAAAACGTTAGCATGCTAACATTAGCATAACACAGGAAAAGTCAGCATACTTATAAGATGGTGTCAAATATCAAAAGCCATGATTTTTAGATTTAAACAAATAAAAATAGCTAAAGTGCTAGCATAAATTATTATCATGCTAACGTTAGCATACTTCTAAGATGGCAGCAAGTTTTTTTTTAAGTTAAATATAGAAAAATAGCTAAAATGCTGGCATAAAATGTTAGCATGCTAATATTAGCATAACGACATAGGAGTAAGTTAGTTAGCTTACTTCTAAGATGGAGGCAAGTATCAAAAGCCATGATTTTTAGGTCTAAATCAATAAAAATAACTAGAGCATAACATGTTAGTGTGGTTAGCATGCTAATATAAGAGAAGATAGCATACTTCTAAGATGGAGGCAAGTATCAAGAGCAATTATTTTTAGGTCTGAACTAATACAAATAGCTAGAATGCTAACCTAAAACAAGCTAACATTAGCATGATGACATAGGAAAACTTAACGATATTCTAAAATGGCGCCAAGTACTGAAAGACATGATTTTTCGGTGAGCAAAAATGCTGGCGTTAAACTTTAGCTAAGAGAAGTTAGCATACTACCAAGATGGTGCCAAGATTCAAAATCCATGATTTTCAGGTTTAAACCTAGGGCCACCTGAAGAAGGACTTAAACCTTCACATTAAGAGTCTGATACCCAACATATTGGTATCGTTCTATGTACCTATTCTCTCCTCCTCTGTGAAGCCCATGATCTCCATGGCCTCCAGGGTCTCATCAAAGATCTCGTCGTCCTGTAGACCGGAAACCTCCACGTGTCCCGCCACCAGGAAACGGTAGCTGCTGTAGTCCTCCAGCAGCAGCTCCTCTGAAGGAGTAAACAAACACGTGAAGCAAGTCTCCCAAGAACAACTTCTGAGTGGACGGACCGTATCAAACCACCGACGGAGTCTGAGATCCAGAATCTCTGCTCACCTCGGATCTTGTCTTTGGCTCCTGACACCATATAGTAGAAGATGTGGAAGGCTCTCTCCGTGTTGCCCTGCCGGATACAGCGAGACTTCTCCAGAAGGTCTGATCGGGTCAAGAATAATTCAACTCTCTTTGCACCTTATGAGTAAAAATGGCGTCAAGTATTCCTACACAGAAGGATACAGGTGTCAATGTTTGCCCCGACAAGGAAGCCGGTCACGTCAAAGTTGAGCTTGATGAACTTGCCCTGCCGACACAGGTGGTCACATGACACCCACAATTACCGAGGGAATGCCTCGTCAAAATGGCGACGAGTGTCGACTTACGAACTGATTGAAAATTTACAAATCGTGAGGAGTTGTCGTTCTTGATGGTCTTGGCGTTGCCGAAGGCCTCCATGATGGGGTTCGCCTGCAGTAGCTGCTTCTCCAGCTCCCCCTGCAGGACAGAAGCAGAGGTGTGCGCATGTCAGTCACCTGTGCACACCTGCGCACCACCACCCACATGCACTCATCGTTCTAGGAGTGGTACTCACGTAGGCCAGCGATCCAGCTTGTTGTTGTTGTGGCTGCTGTTGCTGAGATGCCTGCAAAAATGGCAAATTCACACATCAGTTTTTCCTAAAAACTTTTTGAACACTTGCAAGTGGAGTCCCCCAGGGCTGTGTTCTCAGTCCTCTCGGAGGCAATACAAATTTCCCTAATCACATCATTCAAGACAACAATTTAAGATACATCCTAGTGTTACAACTATTTGTGTTACAACTGTTTGTGTTAACTGCTCTGATCAAATCATTCGAGACAACACTTTGTTTATGATACTGTGGAGGGGGGCGTGGCCTGCGGGCCTGCCGCGGAACGGGGTGTGCAAGGACCGGCCTCGAAGACAGCGACAGGTGAGCAGATTGCCCGGCTGTGCCTTGTTGTCTAATCACCTGTCGCCTTTATTAGCAGCAGCCGGAACGAGACAGGGAGTTGGAGTGGGAGCCAGAGAGAGAGCGACACGGACTAAGAAAAATACATTTTGCTGGAAAGCAAACGGCTCTCAACATTTATAAAAATAAAACAGTGTTGTACCCTGAAATCCGGGCTCTCGTGGCAGTGTGTGGTGGTCCGAGGAACCCACTAGAGGGCAACCTCTACAGATACATTCTCATATTACGACTACTTGTGTTACACTAAATTTATGTAACTGATTTTTTTGCGTTTTAATTTTGTGAACTGATTTTTTTTTTACATAAAATTATGCTGAGAGTTTCCTTCAATAAAAATTAGTGAGCAAAATGTATGTGTTTAAAAAGTGTAAAAATTAAGTGTAAAAAAATTGTGTATAAAAAGGCAGTGTAAAAAAAAATCAGTGTATAAAAAGTCAGTGTAAAAAAATACACTTTAAAACAATTCTGTGTATAAAAAAGTCAGTGTAAAAAATTCCTTGTAAAACAATTCTGTGTATAAAAAAGTGTAAAAAAAATCTGTATAAAAAGTCAGTGTAAAAAATGATGTGTATACAATTCAGTGTAAAACAATTCTGTGTATAAAAAAGGCAGTGTAAAAAATGAAGTGTAAAAAAAATCAGTGTGCAATGATACAGTGCAAAAAAAATTAAGAATATAACAATTCAGTGTAAAAAATGTATGTTTTTTAAAGACTGAAAAATGTAATTAAGACTTAAGCACCTCATTGGCTGTCTCTAAAATAGGATGGTTTATTTCCGTTTTAATTTACTGGAAGTGGGTCTTGAGTTTTGAAGCACCTAATATTTCTGCACTGAATTTTTGTAGACTGAATTTTTACACACAAATTTTTGCTCACAATTTGTTAATCCAATGAAATTGTTGGGATAATTGGATGCAAAAAATTCAGTGTACAAAAAAAGCTTTTCTAATAATGACACAAATCAATCTTCATAAAATGATGCTGACAATTTCAAAGAATAAAAAATTGCTTGCAAAATTTGTGTGTTTAGAAATTCAGTGTAAAAATTCAGGGTAAAATTTTTTCGAGTGTATAAAATTTCAGTGTGTGAAAATTTAGTGCAGAAATGTTGGTTGCTTCAAAACTCAAGACCCACTTGCGGTAAATTAAGACCGAAGCACGTCATTGGCTGGTTCTGAGACAGGATCGATTGCTTTACCGGAAGTGAGTCTTGAGTTTTGAAGCAACAAATATTTCTGCACTGAACTTTCGTACACTCAATTTTAAAACACTGTATTCTAGCAAACTAAATTTTCAAACGCACACATTTGGTTAATGTATTTTTATCCATTTAATAAAAAAATTCAGTTCACAAATTTCAAACGCAAAAAATTCAGTTTCATAAATTCAGCATCCAAAAAAAGACACAAATTAACTTCTAGAGCAGGGGTCCCCAAACTTTTTGACTCGGGGGCCGCATTGGGTTAAAATAATTTGGCCGGTAGCCGGGGATATATATATATATTTTTTAAACTTGGAAATTCCCGCGGGCCGGATTCTGGACATTGGTGGTAGCACTGTTCGTCTGCACAGTAGAGTTGATAACGCCAGTCGATAAATGGCAGACATTTATCTAAGAGACTATAGAGAAGCTGCTGACGGTGTGTGGAAGGAGATAGCATAGAAGGTAAATACTGCACATTACATTACTTCATAGACCTACTGTAGTTGTTTGTACTACATTGTTGTTTGTATATTTCTTACCAAAAAGTTAGTTTTTCCTGTTAAAAGGCAAGTTATGTGCTAAAATTGTGATGAATAAAGTGATTTTAATTCATTTCAATGGGCGACACTCTTGAGAGTTTTTTACGAGAACCAATTGAACTCGTATCCCGAGGTACTGACGTATTTGTAATACTTTGAGTAAGTTATTTTCTGAGAAAGCTTTTCTTAAGGCACTCACGGGATTTGCGTCTTTCTTTCCTTTGTGCGAGGAGGCGACGAGGGCCAGGTACTGGATCACCTTCTTGGTGTTCTCCGTCTTCCCTGCTCCAGACTCTCCTCTAGTTGGCACAATATATGAACATTTCCATTTAAAGAGATGCATTATGTATATATATACATATAAGTATATATATATATATATATATATATATATATATATATATATATATATATATATATATATATATATATATATATATATATATATATATATATATATATATATATATATATATATATACATGTATATGTATATGTATATATATATATATATATATATATATATATATATATATATATATATATATATATATATATATATATATATATATATATATATAGTATGTGATTTTTACACTTGCACTATATGGACACAAGTATTGGGACACTGACAGGACGTGAACATGTGGCAAGAATGCGGAGCTTGGACAAGATGTTAGGTTTTGTGCCAGTTGTTGGTTAGTAAAGTGGGGTAGTTCTTCGGCAAGTTGGAAGTAAAAAATAGTCTAAAGCGGGATATCCATGGGCCATTTGCGGACCGTAGGTAATTTTTTTAACGGTTCGTGGCCCATTCGTTAGCATTCTAATATTCGCATGCTAATTTTGCAGGTATACACTTCAGCGTCAAATATTTTGTTACTTGACGAATGATATCTGTTAGCATGCTATCGTATGTATGCTAGCTTTTTTTTTTAGCTAATTTTGTGGTTATAGACCTCAGTCATATTTTAGTTATTGATGCATGCTTATTTTAGTATACTAGCATTTTAAACAAATATTACAGGTACACACCTCCAAGTAGCATATTTTGGTACTTGACACATGTTACAGTTAGCGTTTTAGCACGCTAACATTAGCATGAAAGCTTTTCTTAGCAAATTTAGCAGGTATACACCTCAGTGTCATATGTTTTGGTATTTTACTAATGCTAACTGTTAGCATGCTAGCATAGTACTGTTAGCATGCTAGATTTTTTTTGCTCATTTTGCAGTTATACACCTCAGCTATTTTGTTACTTTGCGAAAGATACTTGTTAGCATGCTAGCTTTTTTAAAAGCTAACGCAGGTATACACCTTAGTCATATTTTGGTACTTGATGCATGCTTATGTGAGCACGCTAGCATTTTAAACAAATATTACAGGTACACACCTCAAAGGAGCATATTTTGGTACTTGACAGACGTTACAGTTAGCGTTTTAGCACGCTAACATTAACATGCAAGATTTTCTTAGCAAATTTAGCAGGTATATACCTTAGTGTCATATGTTTTGGTATTTCACTAAAGCTAACTGTAAGCATGCTGTTGTTAGCATGCTAGCATAGTACTGTTAGCATGCTCGATTTTTTTGCTCATTTTGCAGTTATACACCTGAGCTATTTTGTTACTTGGCGAATGATACTTGTTAGCATGCTAGCTTTTCTTAAGCTAACATTGTTAGTCATATTTTGGTACTTGATCCATGCTTATGTGAGCATGCTAGCATTTTATACAACATGTTCAGGTACATACCTCAGAGTAATATATTTTGGTACTTGACGCGTGTTAGCATTTTTGCATGGTAACATTAGCATGATAGCTTTTTTTGTATACACTTCAATGTCATATTTTTTTGTATTTCACTAATGCTAACTGAGTGGTCCTGGTTCTGGTGTTAGTTTATTCTGAACATGCATACATTTACAACATGATACATCACATATTTACAGTTTGTCATCACAACCTGTCTGAAAAGGAGTAGAAGGAAGCGGAGCTTAATTAATCTTACCCCTTTTCATATCATAGCAGTTTTTACCACGTCCCACTACTTATTCTATAACACAACAGTGAATAAAGATAAAAATAAAAATGAACAGAACAGTCATAGGTGGATTAATGACCGGGCCTACCGGGCCCAGGCCCAGGGGGCCAGAGGCCCCAAGGGGCCAGGCCAACTTGGCCCCGCGGCCGCGACCCAAGCAAAACTACTTTTGCAAAAATAATAATCTTAAGCCCCAAGGGGCCAGGCCAACTTGGCCCCGCGGCCATGATCCATAGAGGGTAAGAGGCCCCAAGGGGCCAGGTCAACTTGGCCCCGCGGCCGCGACCCACAGAGGGCCAGAGGCCCCAAGGGGCCAGGCCAACATGGCCCCGCGGCCATGATCCATAGACGGTCAGAGGCCCCAAGGGGCCAGGCCAACTTGGCCCCGCGGCCACGATCCATAGAGGGTCAGAGGCCCCAGGGGGCCAGGTCAACTTGGCCCCGCGGCCACGATCCATAGACGGTCAGAGGCCCCAAGGGGCCAGGCCAACTTGGCCCCGCGGCCACGACCCACAGAAGGCCAGAGGCCCCAAAGGGCCAGGCCAACTTGGCCCCGCGGCCGCGAGCCACAGAAGGCCAGAGGCCCCAAGGGGCCAGGTCAACTTGGCCCCGCGGCCACGATCCATAGAGGGTAAGAGGCCCCAAGGGGCCAGGTCAACTTGGCCCCGCGGCCGCGACCCACAGAGGGCCTGAGGTCCTAAGGGGTCAGGCCAACTTGGCCCCGCGGCCATGATCCATAGAGGGCCAGAGGCCCCGAGGGGTCAGGCCAACTTGGCCCCGATCCATAGAGGGTCAGAGGCCCCAAGGGGCCAGGCCAACTTGGCCCCGCGGCCACGACCCACAGAGGCCCCAAGGGGCCAGGCAAAATTGGCCCCGCGGCCATGATCCACAGAGGGCCAGAGGCTCTCAATCATTATTATCAAAGCTAATTCTCAAATTGGATGGATCACACAACCTCACTCACATATTCTTTATCAATTATTAAAGGTTGTTTCTGAATTTTGATCACAGAACTTAATGCAAATATTCTTGATTGATTGACAAAGCTCATTCTCAAATTTTGATTACACAACCTTACTCTGACAAATTATCATTATCAAAAAGCTCTATCTCGAATTTGGATCACAGAATCTCACTCAAGTATTCTTAGCTGTGCCCCTCCCCCATCAAGTCTTTCATAAACCGGTCTGTTCTTTTAGAATCTCCTCATTTGGTATTTTGAACTCGTGAGAGACTGCTCAAAATTTGGTTTCCTTTCCCTCAGTTCAGACTCAGAGATAATTTGAAATCATTCAACAAGAAGTTTAACGCGCGCACACACACACACACACACACTTGAGTTGAGCATTACTTGGAAATTCTTATATTTTCCATTTTGCTGTTATTATCAGCATCTTCCCATTTTGTCCTTTTCTTTCGAGAAAGTTTACAGTCTGACATTTGTCACTGCTGTCAGTTAATAACTTTTTGGTCTTTGACCCATTTTGTCATTTTCTCGATTCGATCGTCACTGACCACTCTCTCCTGTCTGGCAGACATCGTTGCTGCCATCATAGCTAGCAAGCTGCCTGCAGCGGGTCATCCCTATGTTCCCCGTCCCTATGTTACCCGGGTCCTATGTTCCCCTCTACCGGGGAACTAAGGACCCTTTTTAAAAAAAAGGGTTCTATGTTCCCCGCTGCGGGGAACGTACAACACTTTTTCCAGAAAAGGGTTCTATGTTCCCCGCTGCTTCCAATGCGCGACTAAGTAAGACGCACGCAGACACGCATGACAGAGACGCGTTTAAGTTGTCGAAGGAAGGAAGTTCGCGTTTGAGTTGCTCTATCTGCTGCCGCACGCCCTGTGACAGGTTAGGTTTAGGGATGGTTTTGGTCAGGGCACAATTTCGCCAAAAAAGTGCTCCACAACGCCCTGTGACAGGTTAGGTTTAGGGATAGTTTTGGTCAGGGCACAATTTCGCCAAAAAAAAGTGCTCCACAACGCCCTGTGACAGGTTAGGTTTAGGGATGGTTTTGGTCAGGGCACAATTTCGCAATTTCGCCAGATACAATGCAGGGAACATAGGACCCTTTTTTAGAAAAAGGGTCCTAAGTTCCCCGGTCGCATACAAAGACCCAGGAACAACCGGGGAACATAGGACCCGGGGAACATAGGACCCGGGGAACATAGGCACGCTCCCGCCTGCAGATAGCAACATTTTGGTGTCCTTTGGGAAAATATTTAGAAAGAAGACAAAAGTACACACAGTTGTACAACTATTATCTTTATGATCTTTTTTTTGTTAGTTTCTCTGTTACTGTGTGTGGCCAATTAAGCGACTTTTGGCCATACCTGGCTGGTGACATTTAGCGACTTTCTGGTTGATGTTAAGATTAATAATAGCAACAGTTCTCTTCATCTTAATGCAATTTATTGTGTCTGTCTCTCCACATTTTGCCATTAGGTACTTTGAGCTCTTGTTGGTCAGTCACTCTAAGGTACATTGTTGCTGCCATCATAGCTAGCAAGCTGCCTGCAGATAGCGACATTTTGGTGTCCTTTGAGAAATATTAAGAAAGAAGACAAAAGTACAAGACATTGTACGATTACTATCTTTTTAAAATTATTTGTTTCACTGTGTGATTGACCGACTTTGCCGCTAGATTTCGCGTCTTTTGGCCATACCTGGCTAGCGACTAAAAACATCATTTAGCGACTTTTTGGTTGTGAAGATAAGTGGTAAAAGCAGATCTTCCTGTTGGTCTTCCCACATTTTGCCATTTGGTACTTTGCACTCTTCTTGGTCACTCCAAGGCATTTGTCCCTGCCTTCAGCTAGTCACTTGGCTCTTTTGGAATATATTTCACTGTAATTGGCTCTCTCTCTCTCTTTCTCCTCAGTACAAATCAGCCTGTTCCCTTGCCATTCATCACTGACCACTCTGCTCTCCTGTCTGTCAGACATTATTGCTGCTTGCAGATAGCTTGGGGTCCTTAGAGAAAATATCAGAAGAGAAAAGTACACAATTATCTTAATTATCTTTTTTATTCAGTCAGTCCTTCAGTGAGTCCCAGTGTGTTGGCGATTAAGCAACGTTGGCATTCAATTAGCGACTTTTGGCCATACATGGCTGGCGACTCAAAAAACTAGAAAAAAAGTACAAAAAGTTGTACAATTAATATCTTTATTATCCTTAATTCCCCTGAATCCTAGAGTGTGTTGCAATTAAGCAACTTTGCTGCTAGGTTTAGCGACTCTTGTTTTGGGCATACCTGGCTAGCGACTACAAACATTATTCAGCAACTTTTTGGCTGTTAAGATTAACGTTAATAAATTAAATCCTAATACAATTTATTGTGTTGGTCTCGCCATCTTGCTATTAGGTACTTTGAATTCTTGTTGGTCTCTGCTAAGGTATCTGGCTGTTGTCTTTGCCTTCAGTTAGTCACTTGGCTCTGGAATATATTTAACTGTACTTGGCTCTCTCTTTCTCCTCAGTACAAATCAGTCTGTTCCCTTGCCATTTAGACATTTTCTTGATTGGATCATCACTGACCACTCTGCTCTCCTGCTGTCTATCAGACATTGTTGCTCCCATCATAGCTAGCAAGCTGCCTTGGTGTCCTTTGTGAAAATATTTAGATAGAAGACTAAAGTGCACAAAGGTGTACAATTATTATCTTTTCAAAATATTTGTTTCACTGTCAGTGTGATTGACCGACTTTGCCGCTAGATTTCGCGTCTTTTGGCCATACCTGGCTAGCGACTGAAAACATCATTTAGCAACTTTTTGGTTGTGAAGATAAGAGGTAAAAGCAGATCTGCCTGTTGGTCTTTCCACATTTTGCCATTTGGTACTTTGCACTCTTGTTGGTCACTCCAAGGCATTTGTCCCTGCCTTCAGCTAGTCACTTGGCTCTTTTGGAATATATTTCACTGTAATTGGCTCTCTCTCTCTTTCTCCTCAGTACAAATCAGTCTGTTCCCTTGCCATTTAGACATTTTCTTGATTCGATCATCACTGACCACTCTGCTCTCCTGCTGTCTATCAGACGAATCAGTTGATTCTCTGCTCTCAATTGTCTATGCTAGTAAGCTGTTATTCTCTGCTTTGGAGTGTTGATGCTGGGTTGCTAGTTTTCTAAATCACCTCACACACTTGAAGGAAGCAGCACCGATCATAAACACACAAACAAACTCACACACACACACACACACACACACACACACACACACACATAGTTGGTTTATCTGTTGTGATAGGCAAAGAGCCAATGTGCAAAGAAAGAAGGGAAATATGGATCATAAACGTTTAAGTGGAGGAGCTAGAAAAAAAATTCAGCAAGAAAAGAAAAAAAAGGAATCAGTTTTACTTGAGAGTGTTCCAAATATCTCCAGCTTCTTCAGTACAAAGACATCTGCTGAAAGCAATTCTATAAATGCTACTGCAAATTCAGCTAAGGTTAGCAATGCACCTGAGCTAGCATGTAGCTCCCAAGATCCTGAGACCACTACAAGTGTAGACACTGAACCAAATGCTTCTGATGCTTATGATTCAACCAATTCAGCAGTAGCCAGTTGCTCGGATGAATGTGAGGTCACTGCACCTTTGGACAGCATAGAAAATGAGCTGAATCTTTCTTCAACACCATCTACAGTGACAACTCTACCTAGTGATCCCGCTAAATGGGCTGAGACCCTCACTGAGTCAATGAAGGAAGTTCTTATTCAAAGAGGTGCAAAATCATTTCACAACCGTCACAGCCATTATCCAGCTTCTGTGAGGAACAGTGGGCTAGGAGGCAAAACCCGATGCCTAAACAATGAACATTTTACTTCACACTTGCCCAATGGACAACGAGTACAAAGAGAGTGGCTGATGTACTCTCCCTCTACTGGTAATGTTTACTGCTTTGCATGCAAACTGTTTTCCCCAAAAACGCATTCTTTTGTGACAGGCTATTGTGATTGGAAACACTCAGAAAGATTTGGTGAACATGAGCGAAGTGCTGAGCACATAACCTGCATGCAAGCAGTCTTGAACCGCGCCAAAGGTGCCACAGTTGATGCAGACCTGTTCAAACAGTTTCAGGCAGAGAGCAGCTATTGGAGGCAGGTGTTACAAAGAGTTGTTGCAGTCATTAAATTCCTTGCAGAAAGGGGCCTTGCATTTAGGGGTAAAAATGAATCGTTAGGGTCTCCTCTCAATGGGAACTACCTTGGTATTCTGGAGGTCCTGGCTGAATTTGATCCCTTTCTAAAGGATCACATCAGAAAGTTTGGGCAGATGGGTCGAGGTAATACCTCATATCTGTCCTCCACCATTTGTGAGGAATTCATTGAATTGATGGGTGCAAAAACCAAACAGGCTATAGCAGATGAACTGCAAGCAAGCAAATACTACTCTATCATTGTGGATTCAACCCCAGATTTATCTCATGTGGACCAATTGACATTCATATTCCGTTTTGTTAGCAAAGAGGGCAGTGTTGTTGAACGCTTTGTGGGTTTTGAGCCCATTACTAGCCATACAGGTGAAAGTTTGGCTAACTGTGTCATGTCTGTGTTGGAAAATCTAGGGTTAGAGCTGTCAAATTGCAGGGGGCAGGCTTATGATAATGCCAGCAACATGTCAGGGAGGTATAATGGGTTGCAGGCTCACTTAAAGAAAAGCAACCCATTAATACACTATATTCCATGTGCAGCTCACTCTTTGAATTTGGTGGGAGTCAACAGCATTGACAGATGTGGAAATGAAGTCTCTAAGTATTTTGACTTGATTCAGTCTATTTACAACTTCACAACTGCATCCACACACCGATGGGACAGGGTATTTGGCAATTCCAACATAGATCTCACACTTAAAGCTTTATCCAACACGCGTTGGAGTTGCCGTGCAGAATCTACCAAAGCACTGTGGCAGAACTACAGTAAAATAAAAGCAGCACTACAGGTTATTTCCACTGATGACACAGAGAAACGAGACACACGAACTGAAGCTGACAGTCTAGTGCGGAAGCTGGATTCACTTGAGATGGCCTTCATGGCAGGCTTTTGGGACACTGTTCTGTCCAGATTTCAGGCCACAAGTCTGCAACTTCAAAAAGCAGACATGGACCTTGGTACAGCAGTTAGATTGCTGGAATCTCTGCGCACCTTTGTTCTCTCCCAAAGAGATCTATTTGATCATTTTGAGCAGAAAGCCTTAAACATGTTGGGTGGCACCCCATCTTACAGGGCTGAACGGACGAGGAAACGTAAAAAGTTTGCTGATGAATCAGCATCCCCAGATGTTGTGCTTGAGGGAAGGCAACTGTTTCAAATAGAGACATTTATTGCCTCTATTGATCAACTGAGTTCAAGCCTTAATCACCGTCTGGAGGCCTACAAACATCTGAACAATTTGTTCAGTGTCCTTTTCTCTTTGGATACAGAGTCCAATGCTTCAGTCCTTCACAAGGCCAAGATTCTCACTGAATCATACCCATCTGACCTCAATGAAAGTCTTGGACAGGAGCTTATACAGTTCAAATCTTTTATACAGCTCAACAACACTGATGAGGAGAGGACCCCTTCAGGACTGCTCAAAACAATAATACATTTTGGACTACAGCCTACGTTTCCTAATACATACATTGCGCTACAGATTTTTCTCACTCTACCGGTCAGTAACTGTGAGGGAGAACGCTCATTCTCTCTTTTGTCAAGAGTAAAAAATGAGCTGCGCACAAGAATGACTCAGAAAAGATTAAATGCGTTATCTCTAATGGCAATTGAGAGTGAGCTGACAAGAGAGTTGGACTTCAATGATGTGGTGGATGATTTTGCAAAATTGAAAGCACGAAAGAAACCCCTTGCTTAAAGGTGCACTGTGTAAGATTTTTAGGTTATTTCCAGAATTCACCCATTCACTAATGTTAGGCTACCTGTTTTCATGAATACTTACCACCACCATAAAATTCTAAGTATCCATTATGACTTGGAGAATTGCACTTTTGCCATTTCTGGGAAGTGTCACCTGGATTGTGAAGATAGGATTGACTTTAGGCAGAAGCTTGGTGCTTTCTCTGGCAAACTGAACCTCAAGCTTCATTCTCTGCAGCTTTGCATTCTTGTGCAGACTTTCATCCACAAGGAACTTTTCAACTTCCCCACTATCGTGAAGGGGCCATCAAAAGATTTCAGTGTGTCCAGCATGTCTAGTCTCTTACTCTCCTTTCTTTGAGCCATCTCTTGTTTCTCATCTGCCCTACTCTCGAATTTTGCCTTCATGAATTTACTCCAGTTGAGTTCAACCTCCCTTTTTGCTTGTGCTGCTGCCTTGAAACCTCTGAAGCTCCTGGCTCTTCTGTAAAATTATTGACCTATTGACTGCGTTCAGTGTGCCCAACTTCTTCAGTTTGTAGTCCACCTTGCCACATTGTCTCTCCATCCCAATGTTGTGCACAGGGGTGCCATCAATGTTACTAGCCTGTTCACTGACAGGGTCCATTGGGAAGGTCTCCTCATCCATCCTCTGCCTGGCCAGGACAGTCTTCAGATGGGGCAGCATGAGATCTGTCAGCTGCTTCACTTCATCCAAGTATTCGGCAGCCACGTCTGACACTGAGTTCAGGACATGTCCAGTGCCTGTCCAGCCACTATAGCATTCTTGGAAATGGGCTATCTTGACCTGCATGCAGCCCTTGTACCATGAACTGGCCTACACCTTTCTTTGTGGTGCTCTCCGATGCATGTTATCATTTTACCTTTCTCCTTCTCCTCAAGCTTAACCACAAATAGATACAGACTTTGAGCCTCAATTTGCTGCACAGCTGCCGTTATGCCAATGTGTTTTCCTAAGATATTATTTTATTTTTAATGATAGAAGGGAGGAAAAGGGGGCAAAAATCATGTCCGATTTAGTTTTTTGGGTGGGTTGGGGGGTTTATTTCATGATAGCTACCAACTTCCAATACATAATATCTCTCAAATGACCCAATGCACCATCACTGAAGTGGGCGTAATCATTTTCAAAAATGTTTATTTTTAGGCCATTTATCCCCTCCCCCTGTGTCTGTGTGAAACCTGTGCTTGTCAGTGTCTGTGTGGTATACCTAATAGTGTGTGTGCAGTATGTGCACTCTTCTGTACAGTACAGTGTGCATGTCTGTTCACAGTATACAGTATTTCTTGCATAGTGCGTGCGTGTGTGTGCGCCCACACGCGCGGGGGGTTGAGGGGCCAAGACCATGTCAGGCCCAGGGGGCCAAAATTTCTTAATCCGCCCCTGAGAACAGTGATTCTCAAGCTGAGGTACGTGGGTTCTATAGTGGTACCCCAAAGAAGTCTGTAAATATACTGTATATGGAGTATCATTGCATTGTATGTAGTGTTACAGTGGCCAAAAAATAATAAATATACTTATTAAATTAAACCTCTACCTTGTTTTTAACAAATACTTAGGCTTACCGCGCTACTGTATATTAATGTTGGTCATCATGGTGGTACTTGGAGAGCCAAGTGTTTTCTGAGGTGGTCCTTGGTGAGAAACAGACAAATGGATCATCAAATAATTATTAAATACATAAATAATAGTAAATAAATTATCATAAATTAAGAGTTAAGTAATTGATGGTTCACATTATGAGATGAAAAAGATGATCTTGTTTTTTTTTAATACGGTTCAAGATGTTTATCAGGATTCTTTGTAAACACTTTGAGTTAGAAGTTTCTTAAAGTTGATCATACTATCACAATGTTTGATAATCCATTCCATAATTTAATTGTACATACCGAATGCAGCTGACGACAAGCGGTTGTAATGGATGGATGGATACTGATATGCTATGTTCTCAATGTTATTTTTCCCTAAGTTTATATTTCTCATCTTTTGTTGAGAAGAATTGTTGTACATTCTTGGGGTAGCAGGTTATAGTTTGCTTTGTGCATCATTTTAGCTGTTTAAACAAGCAGGCTATTGTTAGCGTGTTAGCACAGTACTGTTAGCATGCTAGCTTCTTTTTTTTTTTTTACTCATTCTTTTTGTTACTTGATGCTAACTGGCCAGTGTGCTAACTGTTAGCATTTCAGTTCGGCTTTGTCCCCTCAGCATTAACCTAAAATGTCTACCGAAATTGCATTTTTAATTTTTGGGGGATACAAAAATGTACAAAACCCAAAACCAGTGAATTTGGTGCGTTGTGTAAATGGTAAATAAAAACAGAATACAATGATTTGCAAATTCTTTTCAACTTATATTCAATTGAATAGACTGCAAAGACAAGATACTTAACGTTCAAATTTAATTTTTTGCAAATATTAGCTCATTTGGAATTTGACGCCTGCAACATGTTTAAAAAAAGCTGGCACAAGTGGCAAAAAAGAGTGAGAAAAGTTGAGGAATGCTCATCCAACACTTATTTGGAACATCCCATAGGCGAACAGGCTAATTGGGAACAGGTGGGTGCTATGATTGGGTATAAAAGCAGCTTCCATGAAATGCTCAGTCATTCACAAACAAGGATGGGGCGAGAGTCACCACTTAGTGAACAAATGCCTGAGCAAATTGTCCAACAGTTTAAGAACAACATTTCTCAACCAGCTATTGCAAGGAATTTAAAGTTTCAGAGAATCTGGAGAAATCACTGCACGTAAGCGATGATATTACGGACCTTTGATCCCTCAGGCGGTACTGCATCAACAAGCGACATCAGTGTGTAAAGGATATCACCACATGGGCTCAGGAACACTTCAGAAAACCACTGTCAGTTACTACAGTTGGTCACTACATCTGTTAGTGCAAGTTAAACCTCTACTATGCAAAGCGAAAGCCATTTATCAACAACACCCAGAAACACCGCCGACTAAAATAGACTGATGCAAAGTGAAGAGTGTGCTGTGGTCTGACAAGTCCACATTTTGAATTGTTTTTGGAAACTGTGGACGTCGTGTCCTCCGGAACAAAGAGGAAAAGAACCATCCGGACTGTTATAGGCGCAAAGTTCAAAAGCCAGCATCTGTGATGGTATGGAGGTGTATTAGTGCCCAAGACATGGGTCACTTACCCATCTGTGAAGGCACCATTAATGCTGAAAGGTACATACAGGTTTTGGAGCAACATATGTTGCCCTCAAAGCAACGTTATCATGGGCACCCCTGCTTATTTCAGCAAGACAATGCCAAGCCACGTGTTACAACAGCGTGACTTCTTAGTGAAAGAGTACGGGTACTAGACTGGCCTGCCTGTAGTCCAGACCTGTCTCCCATTGAAAATGTGTGGCGCATTATGGAGCCTAAAATACCACAACGAAGACCCCCGGACTGTTGAACAACTTAAGCTGTACATCAAGCAAGAATGGGAAAGAATTCCACCTGAAAAGCTTCAAAAATTGGTCTCCTCGCTTCCTAAACGTTTACTGAGTGTTGTTAAAAGGAAAGGCCATGTAACACAGTGGTAAACATGCCCCTGTGCCAACTTTTTTGCAATGTGTTGCTGCCATTAAATTCTAAGTTAATGATTATTTGCCAAAAAAATATTACGTTTCTCAGTTCGAACATTAAATATCTTGTCTTTGCAGTCTAGTCAATTGAATATAAGTTGAAAAGGATTTGCAAATCATTGTATTCTGTTTTTATTGACCATTTACACAACTTCACTGGTGTTGGGTTTTGTATATATTGTACAGGTTTGAAGGTGAAAACTACCAAAAATGGCCCCCGCATCCTTTTGATTTGTCATTCTGTGGCACTCACTGAAAGAGGTTTGGACAAAATGTGTTGTTATTACGCTGACAAATGAATATTCCGAGACTAAAGCTCTGGTTGGTGCATTGATTAAAGGCCGTGTCCCAACACTTTGGTCCATATATGGAGGGCGTGCGGTCGGGCTCACGTGCAGAGAATGGACTGATCCTCGCGGTCTGCGGAGGCACAGAGAAGGAAGCAGCAAAAGGAGGTCATTAGTGGAAGTCAAGCAGAACAGACCAAAGATGAGCAGCGAGGACACGAGAGCAAAAGGCCTCTGATGAAGAGATTAGCCAACTAAAAATAGCAGGTGGTCTCCATCTCCACAATCTGCTCCATGTAAGGTCATGGTGGAAAGATTACCTTGCATCATGTTCCTGTAGGCGTTGTCGGTGATGGAGTAGATGTGCGGCGGCACCTCGTGACGCTTCCTGCCCTTGTACATCTCGACGATCTTCTCCGAGTAGATGGGCAGCATCTTGTAGGGGTTGACCACCACACAGAAGAGACCAGAGTACGTCTGGCGAGGACACAAAGGACGCTTGAGAAGACACAACAAGATGCAGGGCGTGTTTGTGTAAGGCAGACCTGGGCAAATTAAGGCCCGGGGGCCACATACGGTTAAGCTTTTCAATCTGGCCCGCCGGACATTCCCAAATAACTTATTTAAAACTCTAAGATGGAAACTGTAGCTACCATTATGATGTGCAGTGATGTTTTTACATTATCGTAAGTCTTGAACTATACAAAGTATTTCAATGGTTGGAATCTGCGCTTTTGCATGATATACTAGTTACTATGGTAATCTAATTAGTTACCATGGTAATCTAATTAGTTACTATGGTAATCCAAGCACAGCAGCTCAGACGAGGCACCAATATATATCAGATTGTAAGGTGGGTTTATTTTTTACCCTTCGCGTTTGTTGCATTTTTGATTGTAAAATATGTCGATCGAGAGGAGGTGTGACGTTCATATGTTGTCAATATTCAGCAATTTATCGTTCATAGTTAATATTGTAAATCCCACATTCTTTATTTTCATGTACATTCTGGGTGTATCATTCAGTAAAAAAAATACAAATTCCGTTCCGTTTTTTAAGGCGGTCAGTCATAATGTTTTTAACATTCAATCAGACATTATTGTGAGGTTTTGTATTAGTGTTCCTAAAAATAGATATATCTGTCCCCAGACACAGTTTTTTCTCTAAATCAGGCCCCCCGAGTCAAAATAATTGCCCAGGCCTGGTGTAAGGTCTAGCGGGAAGTCCTAACCTCTTGTGATCTTCATGGCCCAGAATCAGGTTTTAATTAGACTCTTGGTGCCTTTCTAGACTTTGAAGGATTGAGGGGAAAACACTTAATCCCACAGGAACACAAGCTGATTCTTGAAATCAAAAAGTATTTATTTTATTTTGCTTGATTCAAGGGTCCCCAAAGTGCAGCCCACATTCTAAAAATACTATTTAAAAGAAAATAAATGAATTTAAAAAACATTAAAAAGTGGAAAAAAACAGCAAACAGGTGAAATGTAACGATAAAAAGTTGTAATGTTTTTTCTTTAAATCTGTCATTGCTCAAAAAATAATAATGAATCAAAATCAGTGTTGTTTAAATTTACTGACCTATTGGCGGTTCCAATTACTTCACATCAAATATTCCACTTTGAAATATCATTTTGGAGAAAATATTGCATATTTTGTTTGTTTGCAATAAAAACTAAGTTTTTTTTTGACAAAAAGGGCATAAAACAAACAAAAAAAACATAAAAAATATAAAAACTTAATCTATAGTTAAGCGTTGAAATTAAAAATACATAATAATGTATGACACATTTTTAACACTTTTATAATCACAACATTCCCTGGGAATATTAGTGGATTTTTTTTCAAATTTTCAAAATCAACATTGTCATGAATTATTGGTTCCAATTACTTCACATCAAATATTTCACTTTGAAATATCATTTTGGAGAACATATTGCATATTTTGTTTCTTTGTCATAAAAACAAAGTTTTATTTGACAAAAAGGGCATAAAACAAACAAAAAAAACATCATTAAAAATATCAAAAATTTATAATCCACGGATGGATCTAAAGTTGATATATAGTTTAAGGGTTGAAATCTAAATAATATAATAATGTATGGCATATTTTTAACACTTTTATAATCACAACATTCCCTGGGAATATTAGCGGATTTTTTTTTAAAGGTCATTGTTCAAAAAATAATAAGGAATTAAAATCAATGTTGTTACCAGTTATTGATCTATTCAAGGCTCCAATTACTTCACATCAAATATTCCACTTTAAAATATTGCATATTTTGTTTGTTTGTCATAAAAACCAAGTTTTCTTTGACAAAAGGGTTGAAATAATAAATAATAATAATGTCTGACATATGACATATATAACACTTTTATAATCACAACATTCCCTGGGAATATTAGCTGATTTTATTTATTTTTTTAATTCATCCAAATCAATGTTGTCATGAAGTATTGGCTCCAATTACTTCACATCAAATATTTCACTTTTTGGGGGAAATATCGCATATTTCTTATCTAATAAGAAAACAGGGTATTCTTTTACAAAAATGGCGTTAAATAAACACATTTTAGGGGTTATTGACCCATTTAAGGGTTCAATATTTTAACACTTTTAGGATCACAATATTCCCTGGGAATATTAGTAGATTTTTTTGAAACGGTTATTGTTTAAAAAATAATAATGAATCAAAATCAATGTCTATTTAAGGCTCCAATTACGTCACATCAAATATTACTTTTTGAAATATTGTTTGGAGAATATATTACATATTTTGTGTGTTTGCCATATAAAAAAACAATGTTTTTCAATGACAAAAATGGCGTTAAATAAACAAATGGAAAACATAATAATAAAAAACTTAAAAGTGACGGATGGATCTGAAAATGATCTAGAAATTTAAAAATTTAAAAAAATATTTAATTACATATGACTTTTTTAAACACTTTTATGAGTGGGGACCTTTTTGGATCCCCAATAATTGTTGTGGGATTTAAACAAAAAAACCTGTCATTTCTCAGAAAAATTATAACGAATTAAAATCAATGTTGTTATGAATTATTGACCTATTTAAGGCTTCAATTACTTCACATTAAAAATAATAAACTTTAATATTACATATTTTGTATTTTTGCCATGAAAAATATTCAACCTATTTTTAACATTTTTATGACTGAGACCCTTCTGGGTCCCCGGGGCCAAACTTGAAGGGAGCCCTGAAGGTTGAAAAAAAATTTATATATTGTAATTATGAAAAGGAAAAATGTACAAATGTTTCTGTGGAAAAAGTAAGGCCACCCCTGACTTAACCTCATTTGATCAGGTTTTGATTGGACTCTTGGTGCCTTATCGGACTTTGTAGGATTGAGAGGAAAAACTAAAAACTAAATCCCTCAGGAACACTGACTGATTATTTGAATACAAAAGTATTTCAATGGAAAAGATGCTCACGTAGATTAGGCTGGAGAAGTATCTCTCGCGTAGGTTTTGGAGGACGGAGGCCTCGTTCAGGAAGGTGAGGGCAGCCATGTCCTCCACCTTGCTGAACTTGGGTGGATTCATCTTCTGGATGTCCTCCTTGTTCACTGTGGCCTTACGACCATTGGACAGCTCCACCAGGACCTGCGCACCACCAGGACTTCATTATTCTACCTGTGCAGGTGCGTCTAAAAAATATCACCGTTACCTCATCGCCCTTCTCCTCCTTGATGCTGGCCGCCTCGAAGCCCTCCCTCTCTGACGGCACCCACACCATTTTCTTGGCCGCCCAGTCCGCCTGCGCCACGCCGCTGTTGCGGAAGTCGTTCTGCAGGAACAGGAACTTGCTGTCGTCCGCCGCGGGGTCCGCCATGCTGGAGATGTCCGGGTCGTCGTGGAGCTCCTCGCTAAGGTTGGATGCGCTGACGTCAAGATGGTCGCCGGACGCCGGGTGGGATTCTGGTTGGTGGAGAAGTGTCGGGGTGACCTCTAGCCTGTTGACAGAACAGAAATTGAAGCAAGAACACGATCAAGGATGGCAATGTAGAAAGATTTTTAGACTAAATTTGAAAAATTAAAAACATGCGGAGGCCATTTTGACATTTTTTCATTTTAAAACCAATACAATATATAGATTTTTTTTAACCTTCAGGGTTGCCCTCAATTTTCATAAAATGTCATACTTTTTTTTTTTTAATAAGTCACATTTTTTTCTTTTTTAAATATATTTCTTATTTATTGTTGAACGCTTACATCTCTAGATCAGGTTCAGGTGTATCAGTCAATATAAAGACACCCCAGGTTTTTGAGGGGGAAAAACCACAAAATATGCAATATTTACCCCCCCAAAAATGTCAAAGCTGAATATTTGCTATGAAGTAACTGGAGCCTTAAATAGGTCAATAATTCATAACAACATTGATTTTAATTCATTATTGTTCTTTGAAACAGTGACAGTTTTTTAAATTAAAAATCTCACTAAAATTTTTGGAGATCCAAAAGGGACTACTCATAAAAGTGTTAAAAATAGATCATACTTTATTATTATGTTCAATATTCAACACTTAAATCTCTGGATCGACATCAGATCTATTTGTCGATAGTAAGTTTTTATTATTTTTCTAATGTTTTATTTTTTTTGTTTTATGCCATTTTTGTCAAATAATTTTTTTTTTAATGGCAAAAGCACAAAATAAGCAACATTTACCCCCCGAAATATTTCAAATTGATTGGAGTGAATAGGTCAATAATTCATAACAACATTGACTTAGATTTTATAATAATTTTTTGAGCAATGACAGTTTAAAAAAATAAATTAAAAAAATTAAAATTACATTCTTGGGGATCCAAAAGCTTACAAGTTTGTTAAAAATAATTCATACTTTCTTTTTTTTTTTTTTTTTACTTTCAACACCTACATCCCTAGCTCAACTTTCGATCCATCCGTCGATTATACGTTTCATAATTATTTTCATTTATATGTTTTTATGGTTTAATTTTTTATGCACTTTTTGTCTACGAAAACTTTAGTTTTTCATATGGCAAACACACAAACTATTCAATATTTCCAAACTATCTCAAAATAGTCTATTTGATGTAATGTAATTGGAGCCTTGAATAGGTCAGTAATTCATAATCCCATTGATTTTAATTCATTATTATTTTTTGACAGTTTTTTAAATTAAAAATCCCACAAAAATTATTGGGGATCCAAAAGGGCCAACTCATAAAAGTGTTCAAATTAAGTGATACATTTGTATTCTTATTTTCAACATTTAAGTCTCTGGATTAACTTCAGATCTATCTTTTGCTTATCATTTTATATATTTCAACACTTTTTTTTATGCCCTTCTCTTAAAAGAAACCCCTGTTTTTATCATGGCAAACACACAAAATATGCAATATTCCCCTTCCCCCAAATGTTCAAAGTGAAATATTAGTTGTAAAGTAATTGAAGCCTCAATTGGGTCAATAATTCATACCAACATTGGTTTTAATTCATTATTATTTTTTGAGCAATGACAGTAAAAAAAAAAAATCCCACTAAAACTATTGGAGATCCAAAAGGGTCCCACTCATAAAAGTGTTAAAAATATGTTCAATTAAAAAAAAAAAAAAAAACTTTTAACATGCAAATCTCTAGCTCATAATCAGATCCATCTGTCGATTATAAATTGTTGTTTTTTTTAAAAATGTTTTTTAAAATTATTTTATTTTATTCCCTTTTTGTCAAAGAAAACTTTTTTATATGGCAAACATACAAAATAAACAACATTTTCCCCCAAAAAACATCTCAAAATGGACTATTTGCACTGAAGTACTTGGAGCCCAGAATAGGTCAATAATTCACAACAACATTAATTTTGATTCATTATTATTTTTTGAGCAATGAAAGTAAAAAAAAAATCCCACTAAAATGCTTGGGGATCCAAAAGGGTCCCACTCATAAAAGTGTTAAAAATAAGTCATATGAACAATTTAAAAACATGTTTTTAACACCTAAATCTCAAGCTCATAATCAGATCTATCCGTTGATTATAAGTTTTATTTTTTATGTTTTTTGAATTTATTTAGTTTTATGCCCTTTTTGTCAAAGAAAACTTTAGTTTTTTATACGGCAAACACAAAATAAACAATATTTTCCCCCAAAAAAATCTCAAAATGGAGTATTAGCACTGAATAGGTCAATAATTCATAACAACATTAATTTTGATTCATTATTATTTTTTGAGCAATGACAGTTAAAAAAAATCCCACTAAAATGCTTGGGGATCCAAAAGGGTCCCACTCATAAAAGTGTTCAAAATAAGTCATATGAACAATTTAAAAACATTTTTTGACACCTAAATCTCGAGCTCATAATCAGATCTATCCGTTGATTATAAGTTTTATTTTTTATGTTTTTTGAAATTATTTAGTTTTATGCCCTTTTTGTCAAAGAAAACTTTAGTTTTTTATATGGCAAACACAAAATAAACAATATTTTCCCCCAAAAAATATCTCAAAATGCAGTATTAGCACTGAAGTACCCAGAATAGGTCAATAATTCATAACAACATTCATTTTGATTCATTATTATTTTTTGAGCAATGACAGCCATCCATGGCAGTTTTGTGTTATCACAGTCGACATTGCAGCTTTTTCGCTTTACATTTCATCTGTTTGCCCATTTATTCCAATTTTTATGTTTTTTTTTTCTTTTATGGTATTTTTAGAATGTGCCGCAGGCCGTTTAAAAATCCGCTGCGAGCCGCAAATGGCCCCCTGGCCGCACTTTAGGCACCCCTGATGAAAAATGTAGTAGTATCTATATTTAATTTTTGAATATCTTTGTACAAACTGGATCCAATGTTTGGTTTTCATCAGCATCAACACGCGTCCCGCCACCTCTCCACATACTTACTCACGTATCCTCCCCGCCACTGACCCTGCACGGGGGCCACGCGGACGCGCCGTCCGCTTCGACCTCCCGTTCAAAAGATAAATAATCAAAACGATCCCAAAAAGGGTCCCGACAACCACACTGAGCTGCCATCCTAGAATGCCCATTTTTGGCTAACCCTCTGCTCCGGGCAGCACGCTGGCCCACAGAGCGGCGTCACGTATGGCTAGCTCGCGGCCGTCTTGGACGACCCTATAAGGTGCGACCTCAGTGTCCAGCCAAGCTTGGTGTTTACACCAAACTGGGGACATGTCGCTGAGGGCACCGGGGCGTGACCTGCAGAGCAACAGGCCGCACAAATTAAAGTCTTACATCTCTAATTAATTATAGTGACATTCTGAGGAATAGTCTAAGTTTCATTATAAGGAAATACACATGCCTAAATCTTTTAGAACTGGTTAAAAAAATCAAAGTGACTAACTTCATCTTGAAACTGAACAAAAGTCAGATTTTTCCCCCCCAAATAATGTGAAGCTTTAAAAGTTTGATTATCATCACACTCACGTTGCTGGCTGTGTCTCGTCAGTGCAGGAAGAAGGATGAAGCCCAAAGAGATGCTGATCCCACAGCGGGTCGAGCCTCTGAAGAGGATGAGGAGGATGTCTGACTATGACACCTGGGCCAGGACAGGACACTAGACCCGCCCATTTGGTCCAAATTCAGCAGCAAGTCCTTCCAGCCAATGGCAACAAGAGGGCAAGTGTAACAACGACACTTTCAAACTAAAGGCCTTAACTTGGGTCGTCACGATACCAGAAGGTCAGCAGCCCATACCTATACCTATGAATTCCCACGATTCCTGCTGCGATAAAGATTTGAAAAAACCCAACCTGAAACCATGTACTCTTAAATCTATCTAAAAAGTGTCAAGTCCTTAAGATCCGTGGTTGACAACATAATTAAATATCAGTATGAGCTGCTAAAAACTGAAGCCCAGCAGGCACAAGACATTAATACAATGTTGACTATTACGTACATGTCCTTTAAAACTGACTTTGAAACGACGTTGCAAAATAGTTGTATTTGTAAATTGAGACAACGTTGATGTCCAACGTTGGATCCACGTTTTTGGTTGAGAAATGACTAAAATTCAATGGTCAAATCAACGTCACAACCTGACATTGAAAAAACGTCATCAAAAAGCACGTTGTTTCAATGTTGTATTTGTGTTGTAGAGTATTGGTTGAGAAATTACCAACATTCAGGTCAAATCAACATCAGAACCCAACATTGATTAAACGTTGTCAAAAAGCATGTTGTTTCAATGTTGTATTTGTGTTGTAGAATATTGGTTGGGAAATGTCAAATCAACATCAGAACCCAACATTGATTAAATGTAGTCAAAAAGCATGTTGTTTCAACGTTGTATTTGTGTTGTAGAATATTGGGTGGGAAATGACCAAAATTCAATGGTCAAATCAAGGTCAGAACCCAACATTGATTAGACGTCGCAAAACATGTTTTAACGTTAGGTTTGAATTGCTCAACGTCAGGACCTAATTCAACAAGTTCTCAACGTTGTTTCAATGTCTTGTGCCTGCTGGGAGTGTTCTATAACCTCTGAGTACATCAAAACAAACAATACTGTGCTTATATATATATACTGTATATATATATATATATATATATATATATATATATATATATATATGATCATAAACAACAACTATTTTACATTCTAAAAAAAAGAGTGGTGGCATGGAGCCTGCAAGTATATAAAACAAACATATCAACATAACAATAAGATCTGAAATGTTCACTTTGTTACATCCTTACATTTGACAATCCTAGCCTTTACATACAGTGTGTTAGTTGTTGACTATCTGACTATTATAGTATTTATTTCCAATTCTTTCTGACTTCACATTATTGTAAATGTAATATAGTGCGGTCCATGATTTAGAATGGATCAAAGCAGAATATACTTGTTATTTTCTGAATTATACGTTTACATTATTGGTGTCACTTTATAATTAAACATATATATATATATATATATATATTCTTCTGTCTTAATTATACTGTATATATTTCTCATTTATGGAAGCCCATTTGCGCTGCAAAAAAGACAAACAAAAAACCCCACCCCAATGGTGAGCCATTATCATAACATAAAAGTAGAAATTATGAGATAAAAAAAAAAAATCGAAATTATGAGATAAAAAGTAAAAAAAAAAAAAATCGAAATTATGAGATAAAACGTCATAATTATGAGATAAAAATGCCAAAATTATGAGATAAGAAAGTCGAAATTATGAGATAAGAAAGTCGAAATTATGAGATTAAAAAGTCTTAAGAAAGAGAGTATTTATTATGAGATAAAAAGTTAAAAATACGAGATAAAAGTCATAATTATGAGATATAAAGTCCAACTTACGTATAAAAAGTCAATTAGAAAAAGTTTAAATTATAAGATAAAAGTCAAAACAAAAAATGTAATTTTTTAAATATTTATGACTTTTTATCTCGTTATTATGAGATAAAAATACGACTTTTTATTTCATAAGTATGACTTTTTATCTCAAATAACAATTAAGATTTTCTTGTGAAGAGATAACAAAATTATATTTTTTTATGTCATGGTTATGACTTTTATCTCCTAATCGTGACTTTGATCTCAAATGAATATTATGACTTTCATATAAAAGAGATAAACATTCATCATTATAAGATTACGACATAAAAAGTCGTAATTGTTATTTAATAATTATGAGATAACTTTTTTTTTTTAACTGTTATTAATTTTATCTCAAATAAAAATTGTGACTTTCTTTATCTCATAATTATGACTTTTTATATTGAAGTTACGACTTTCTTATCTTATAATTTCGACTTTCTTCTCTCATAATTTCGATTTTTTTTGTCCCATACATACGACTTTTTAATCTCATAATTATGATTGACCGACTGGGTATTTGTTTTTTAGACCGATTAGTTCACCTTTAAAAAAAAACTACAACAACAAAATAATTGTATTGAACAAAGCAGAACACACACAACAAACGTTGCATCACTCCCAATAAAGAACACAATACCACCGAACAGGCACACAACACACAAGAACAAAACCAAAAGGACACATAAGGAAAACACACACAACACAAGTCAGAAAACAAGACAAACAAAAGAACAAAAAACAAAAGTTCATCCTCCATCTACAGATTGTTTTATTGAATTACATTGTCTAATAAAATGTTCTTTTTGCTTCCATATGAAGTTGAAGTTGATTTAGTTCATAGATTGGATTGCAGGTTTAGGCACACAACCCAAAACCAGTGAAGTTGGCACGAAGTGTAATTCGTAAATAAAAACAGTATACCATGATTTGCAAATCCTTTTCAACTTATATTCAATTGAATAGACTGCAAAGACAAGATATTTAATGTTCGAACTGAGAAACGAATTTTTTTTTGCAAATAATCATTAACTTAGAATTTTATTTAATTCAAGCAACACGTTGCAAAAAAAGTTGGCACAGAAGCATTTTTACCACTGTGTTACATGGCCTTTCCTTTTAACAACACTCAGGAGACACATTTTTTAAGCTTCTCAGGTGGAATTCTTTCCCATTCTTGCTTGATGTACAGCTTAAATTGTTCAACAGTCCGGGGTCTATGTTGTGGTATTTTAGGCTTCATAATGCGCTACACAATTTCAATGGGAGACAGGTCTGGACTACAGACATGCCAGTCTAGTACCCGCACTCTTTTACTATGAAGCCACATTGATGTAACACGTGGCTTGGCAGGTTCTTGCTGAAATAGGCAGGGGCGTCCGTGAAAAAGACGTTGCTTGAATGGCAACATATGTTGCTCTAAAACCTGTATGTACCTTTCAGCATTAATGGCGCCTTCACAGATGTGTAAGTTACCCATGTCTTGGGCACTAATACACCCCCATACCATCAAAGATGCTGGCTTTTCAACTTTGCGCCTATAACAATCCGGATGGTTCTTTTCCTCTTTGCTCCGGAGGACACGACGTCCACAGTTTCCAAAAACAATTTGAAATGTGGACTCGTCAGACCAATGAACACTTTTCCACTTTGCATCAGTACATCTTAGATGAGCTCGGGGGCCAGCAGAGCGTTTTTGGGTGTTGTTGATAAATGGCTTTCACTTTGCATAGTAGAGTTTTAACTTGCACTTACAGATGTAGCGACAAACTGTAGTTACTGACAGTGGTTTTCTGAAGTGTTCCTGAGCCCATGTGGTGATATCCTTTACACACTGATGTCGCTTTTTGTACCGCCTAAAAGATCGAAGGTCTGTAATATCATCGCTTACGTGCAGTGATTTCTTCAGATTCTCTGAACCTTTTGATGATATTACGGACCGTAGATGGTGAAATCCCTAAATTCCTTGCAATAGCTCGTTGAGAAAGGTTGTTCTTAAACTGTTGGACAATTTGCTCACGCATTTGTTGACAAAGTGGTGACCCTCGCCCCATCCTTGTTTGTGAATGACTGAGCATTTCATGGAAGCTGCTTTTATACCCAATCATGGCAGCCACCTGTTCCCAATTAACCTGTTCACCTGTGGGATGTTCCAAATAAGTTTTTGATGAGCATCCCTCAACTTTTCTCACTCTTTTTTGCCACTTGTGCCGGCTTTTTTTTAAACATGTTGCAGGCATCAAATTCCAAATGAGCAAATATTTGCAAGAAATAACACATTTTACCAGTTCGAACGTTAAGTATCTTGTCTTTTCAGTCTATTCAATTGAATATAGGTTGAAAAGGATTTGCAAATTATTGAATTTTGTTTTTATTTACAATTTACACATCATGCCAACTTCACTGGTTTTGGGGTTGTATATGTGGGGTATATAAACTCAGAAATAATTTCCATTTTGGTGAGAAGTATTCTTCCGAGAATAGATTAATCTCTCTATGACCACTGATTTAAATGACTTTTACATTTCTTCAGTTTATTCCGAATATTCATGTTTTCTAAATTAGATTACAAAACACATTTTTAACCCAAATAGGTGAAATTAGATAATCTCCCACGGCACACCAGACTGCCACACCAAAGTGGGCTGGCTCAGGGCGGGGGACAGAGTAAAACAACCTGCACTGAGCCTAGTCTATAAAATCCGTTACACCTCCCTGATACCGAAGTACATGTCAAACTACTTCCATAATGTAAATGACCGCCACAACCACAACACCAGGGGGAGCTCCTTCTATTCCACATCAATATGGAATGCACTCCCAACAGGTGTAAAAGAAAGTGCTCCTCCTTCAAAACCGCACTAAAAGAACACCTCCAGGCAACTACAACCCTAGACTAACACCCTCCCCCCACCACATCCCACCTCCCCGGATTGTAAATAATCAAATGTAAATAATCAAATGTATACTTGTTCTTATGCTTTCTGAGCTCACTATGTTCACTGCTGGCTGTACATATCCTCTCAAGTCAGACCTACACTGTTACAATGTCCATTTCTCAGATGATATAATTGTTGATGACTGAAGTGCTGATATCAACCAAACCTAATAAAACCAAATAGATTGGTAGAATTCATTAGCCATTGGCGTATGAAGAAGAGTTTTTCCGCCTGAACTGGTGACCCGGAAGCTAATTTATTTTGAAAGGCTCATGGGCGGGCTCGTTTACTTCCGCGTTCAGTGTGGTTCCTATGGTAACCATTGCAAACACATGCCTTACGTTTGCTTCGTCTTCGTGTGAAAAGTGTATTTGCCGAAGTTTTAAAAGGTCTAAAAAGTTGTAATGGCCGCCCCGGAGCCTTCTTCTGTGAACCACGAGCCTCCCATCGACGTCCTGACCGTGTTCAGCGGCTCTTCCCCGGAGGACGTATCGCACGCCCGGAAGCTGTGGAGCTCCTTGTGCATGGTGCCCCCGCTGGAGTCCCGCCTGGTGTCGGCGGACATCCCGCAGAGGTTACCGGTGTCCCGGCCGGGGCGAAACGTCCACTCGGAGCCCTACATCCCGGAGCCGCCGAACCCAGACGCGGTGCAGCGGCGGCTGGAGGAGCGGCAGAAGTACATGTCCATGGCCGCCCAGAGGAAGGAGACCCTGGCTCTGTTACGAAGGCAAAGGGAACAGAGGATCCAGAAGGAGCTGCTGTCGGCGGCCTTCAGGCCCAAACCCCCTAAAGACAAAGTGTCCCAGGATGAGACCTCAGAGGCGGACATGGACAAGGAGCTGGTCAGACAACTTGACTGACCCACACAGGTTAGAGGCCCTGAACGCACCACATGACATACACCACTTGGCATAGGTGTCAAACTCAAGGCTCTGGGGCCAGATCTGATCCACAGAGCCTGGAAATAGTATTCTTCAATAAATTCCTTTATCTTTTCTCACTAAATGTATTTGTTCAGTCCATCTAATTGCATATTTTTTAAACTTTAATATTTTCTAAAAAAGGCAACAAATCATACATTCCAACCATTTTTTGTTAAAATAAAAATAAATACTTAAATATCTGCTTGACTTGTGATTTCACAGTAAGTTATCCATCAAATTGTACACTGTAAAGACAAACATAGATTTTTCTGCAAAATTCTGGTGAATGAGCTGCCATTTTTTCCCCGCAAAAACCCTGTTTTTACTGTTTTTACATTTAGAGTAATACAACGTAAAAATTACATCCATATATTTTATGGTAAAAAACTGTGAGGTCAGTGACCAGAATTTGACTCTAAAACAAAAAACAAACTGTATAGTTTTCCATTTACAATAATATGCTATAAAAACACTGTGCATTTTTCAGTACAATTGTCAGTTGTTTACCATTAAAAAACAGTGGTACCGATTTTCCATTTACAGTAATATGCTGTAAAAACAGCATAATATAATCTAAATACATCTTTTTTACAGTGTACGTAAAAAAAATGTAATGCACAGGCCAGTGCCTCTCAAAGTACCACCATAATGACCAAGATTAAAATACAGTAGTGTGGTAGGCCTAAGTATTCATTAAAAACAAGGCAGAGGTTTTATTTAACAAGTATATGTAATATTGTTGGCCACTGTTAAACAGTTTGAACAGTAACACTGTGCGGAGCCCACGTACCACTAGTGGTACACATACTACAGTTTGAGAATCACTAGCATAGGCAATTGTGTAATAATAGCTGTGTCTATTCAACTGGCGGCCCGGGGACCAAATCCGGTCCAAAAAATGACGTCATTCCGGCCCCCGAGTTCAGTTTAATAATTGGGAGACAAAGATTTTTGCAGCAAACTCCTAAAAAGGCTTGAGTGCTCCTGTTGTCTATAGCAGTGGTCCTCAAATGGGGGTACGTGTACCCCTGGGGGTACTTGAAGGTATGCCAAGGGGTACGGGAGATTTTTTTAAAAATGTCTGTCAAAAAGAACCGTGAAAAGAAATGCAACAATGCAATATTCAGTGTTGACAGCTAGATTTGTTGTGGACATGTTCCATAAATATTGATGTTAAAGATTTCTTTTTTTGTGAAGAAATGTTTAGAATTAAGTTCATGAATCCAGATGGATCTCTATTACAATCCCCAAAGAGGGCACTTTAAGTTGATGATTACTTCTATGTGTAGAAATCTTTATTTATAATTGAATCACTTGTTTATTTTTCAACAAGTTTTTAGTTATTTTTATATCTTTTTTTCCAAATAGTTCAAGAAAGACCACAACAAATGAGCAATATTTTGCACTGTTATACAATTTAATAAATCAGAAACTGATGACATAGTGCTGTATTTTAGTTTTTTATCTCTTTTTTTTCCAACCAAAAATGCTTTGCTCTGATTAGGGGGTACTTGAATTTAAAAAATGTTAACAGGGGGTACATCACTGAAAAAAGGTTGAGAACCACTGGTCTAGAGGAACTTGGACCTCTGTAAACACACCGGGACATCCTAGCATTGACATTTGAACTATACTTGTAATTTACATAACCGAGGCGTTCCTCAAGGCACCCCTTTAAGTCCTCTCCGTTTTGGCAGGTACACATTTTTTTCATAATGTAATTTATGTAACTAAGGTGTTGCTCTAGCTTGTTTACTTCAGATGCAGCCAGTAGTCTTTTTTTAAAAATTATATATACTAGCAGTGTTCCTCAGGGTTCCATTTTAGGTCCTCTCTTTTTTTCATCAGTTCAGTAAAAAAAACCTTTTGTTTTGCAGCAGATTCTTAAACATAAGTGCTGTCATAGAGATGATCTTTGACTACCTTAAAAACAACAGAGCACTCTAGTAAAAGGACGTTGTTTCTCAAGGAATATACAAAATAAGACTAATAGTGAAGGGAAAAGTCCGGCCCCTCACTCCTTAGCTTTGTGGCCCCCAAAACACCTTAGTTGAATATCTTAAATTCATAGGCTATTAACTGTTACCCGTTGTGTGGTATTTTGTCATTAATAAACAGTGCAACAATTCCAAATTATAATAGAGTCTCTTGGAATATATAATTAAAAAAATGGAAAAATACTATTAAGAAATAAAGACAAAGAAAAAAGTGGACACAAAGTCTTTATTGGGAGTTCATGTGAAACCTGCCAGCTTTCCTTTGGGCAACAGGGGGCGACATAAGTGCATGGAAAACTCTAGAAGACGTCACTACTCACTTCTAATAACTCTTTAATAGTCCAACAGTAAGATTTACAAAGGAACTCCATACAAAATGATTTAATGTAACCTCAGGGTTTAAGAGAATAAATAAAAGAACACGCAAGTCTGATTGAATTTCTGTCAAACCAAATGATCCTTCTTGGTTTATGAGTAAACATTTTCCTAACAATGTTGTGGGCCATATTCCTACCTCATATCACAGATAATGTTCCTATTCTGCACCTTCTCATTTAAGTGCTACAGTGTTTTATAGTTATTGTGTATTACCTGACAGGAATGGTGATATACTGTAGCTGTGAGCCTAATAGTGCATTTTCTCTGAATACTTCCCGATGAGGCGCAGTTACAAGCAGCACGACATGACTTTTACTTCCCATAATAGGACAAGAAAAGACTGACTGTTGATTTTTCCAAACTGTTATCTCGCTTTATCCAATCCTGATTAATCCTGATCCTAATTCCCCCATGAAAGTCGTCCGCCAGCCCAAAGTTGGTGCTGTGGTTTCACTCCACAGTTCAGCTCCGGATCATATATATATATTAAAAAAAAAGCCTATAAGCCATTTTCCATGCGGATTGGACGGATTCCACTGATAAAAAGGCACTCGCAGTGTGGAAAAAGTCCAAATATGCCCTGAATTCTTCACACATGCTCTGCACACACTACATACCACAAAAAAGTAACCTTATGTGTTGTCTTCTTGTTTTTTCCACAATGATTTTCCTCTTTTCTGACTTATAAATGTTGTTACAACTTGTGTTAAACAATGCAAAAGCATCAACTCATAAGGTTAATGCATTTATGCGTGAGCTCGCATGCAGTTTTGGATGCCTCTGAACACTTTGTTTTGCAGTCTTCTTTAACAGTGGGCAATTTGGGACATCACAGATTGAGGGACATACTAATATGCGAGGCTGGTCAATTAATCACATTTTGATTTTGATTCTGGCGTCCCACAATCAGGAAAATGTTGTAATTGAAAAATGCGGTTAATGGGCTTGCAAACTCCTGAGCTTGTAACGGTGAAACGACAAAACCCTAAACCAGTGAAGTTGGCACTTTGTGTAAATGGTAAATAAAAACAGAATACAATAATTTGCAAATCCTTTTCAACCTATATTCAATTGAATAGACTGCAAAGACAATATACTTAACGTTCGAACTGGAAGACGTTGTTATTTTTTGCAAATATTAGCTCATTTGGAATTTGATGCCTGCAACTTGTTTAAAAAAAGCTGGCACAAGTGGAAAAAAAGACTGAGAAAGTTGAGGAATGCTCATCAAACACTTATTTGGAACATCCCACAGGTGAACAGGCTAATTGGGAACAGGTGGGTGCCATGATTGGGTATAAAAGCAGCTTCCATGAAATGCACAGTCATTCACAAACAAGGATGGGGCGAGGGTCACCACTTTGTCAACAAACGCCTGAGCAAATTGTTTAAGAACATTCCTCAACAAGTTATTGCAAGGAATTTAGGGATTTCACCATCTACGGTTCGTAATATCATCAAAAGGTTCAGATAATCTGGAGAAATCACTGCACATAAGCAGCAAGGCTGAAAACCAACATTGAATGCTTGTGACCTTCGATCCCACAGGTGGTACTGCATCAAAATGCGACATCAGTGTGTAAAGGATATCACCACATGGACTCAGGAACACTTCAGAAAACCACTGTCAGTAACTACAGTTCGTCGCTACATCTGTAAGTGCCAGTTAAAACTCTACTATGCAAAGTCAAAGCCATTTATCAACAACACCCAGAAATGCCGCCAGCTTCGCTGGGTCCAAGCTCATCTAAGATGGACTGATGCAATTGAATATAAGTTGTAAAGGATTTGCAAATCATTGTATTCTGTTTTTAGTTACGAATTACACAACGTGCCAACTTCACTGGTTTTGGGTTTTGTAGAAGTTTTGGATTTCACCATGGTTGGGACATTTTTATTTGACACAGCGCTTGTACGTCTTATCAATAAACACTGAACTCAACAAAAAAAGTAAGGCATATGATTTCCGTACAATTGGCCAATAAAACAAAATCTGCTGTCAAACGCAGAATATCAGGATAATTGACTTAAATGGGAGTGAAATGTTGTCATTGTGAGGAAAATTAACATTTGTTTGGGAAAATAATGTGTCCAATCATCCCCATCTCACTTCTTAAACTAAACAATGTGGAGAGGGCCACTTAAAACCTGGAAGCTAAAGCTAGCAAGAACAATCCATACACCCGCAACACATCTCATCTTCTTGTGTTGTTGTGAACGACATCATGGATGTAAGATCAACGTCCAAAAAAACTGTCATTGCTCAAAAAATAATAGTGAATTAAAAGCAATGGTGTTATGAATGATTTAAGGCTCCAATTACTTTACATCCAATATTCCACTCTGAAAACCTTTTGGGGGGAAATGTTGCATATTTTGTGTTTTTGCCTAAAAAAACAGATTTTATTTGACAAAAAGGGCAAAAAACCTTGATATATATGTTTAATGTATATGTTGTGTATATATATATATATATATATATATATATATATATATATATATATATATATATATATATATATATATATATATATATATATATATATATATATATATATATATATATATATATAATATAAATATATATATATATATATATATATAATATAAATATGCATGTACACATATACGTATATATGTATACATGTATATACATACATATGTATATATACATATGTATATATATATATGTATATATATATGTATATATACATATGTATATATATATATATGTATATATGTGTATATATATATATACATATACATATATGTATATGTATATATATATATATATATATATATATATATATATATATATAGGTATATATATATATATATAGGTATATATATATATATATATATATATATATATATATATATATATATATATATATATATATATATATATATATATATATGTATATATATATACCTCTCTTTGTTTATTATGCCTATTTTCGTCAGTGGCCTAGTGGTTAGAGTGTCCGCCCTGAGATCGGTAGGTTGTGAGTTCAAACCCCGGCCGAGTCATACCAAAGACTATAAAAATGGGACCCATTACCTCCCTGCTTGGCACTTAACATCAAGTGTTGGAATTGGGGATTAAATCACCAAAAATGATTCCCGGGCGTGGCCACCGCTGCTGCTCACTGCTCCCCTCACCTCCCAGGGGGTGATCAAGGCTGATGGGTCAAATGCAGAGAATAATTTCGCCACACTTAGTGTGTGTGTGACAATCATTGGTACTTTAACTTTTTAAAAAAAAAAACATATGTGTATATATACAGTATACAGTGTTGGGTTAGTTACTGAAAACCAGTAACTAGTTACAATTACTAGTTACTTAATTTCAAAAGTAACTCAGTTACTAACTCAGTTACTTACATCAAAAAGTAATGCGTTACTGTGAAAAGTAACTATTTAGTTAGTTTTTTTTAAAGCTCCCATTAATGCCCTTTTAGCCTTCATTTCAGTACTGTTATTGCACTGGAGAATAATACAATCTGTTGATCAACTTGACATGCATTTTTATTTTCATTTTAACATAATTAATGAAAAACAGTGCAACATAAAAAGGCATTTCTCCTTTCTTTAAACTTGGACCAATGACCATTAATAAAAAACAAGTTAAAGTGCAACATAAGAAGGCACATCATCTTCCTTGAAACATAGATAGTGAAATAAAGCCTGACATCTGGAGTGATGCTACTGTCTTCCACACTTGGAGCCATGGATTGTAGAATCCTTGTTTTCAGTGGCAGGATCATTGACACAGATGGTGAAGTTTCAGTGCTCAGTAGAGATGTAACACTTTTGAGGGGTTTAAGCACCTGGAGGACCTCCTCTGCCACTCTCACATCATCATCAGACAGGTTGATGATGTCTTTGACATTTGCCTTCAGGGTCTTGTGGGTCAATACAGAGTATATAGCTGCCTGCTGCTGCAACATATCATAAGTGGAGTTCCACTTTGTTGGGACATCATGTATGAGCTTTATGAGTAGGCAGCTTTAGCATTTCTTGCTTTGTCTTAAGCACATGAGCAGCTGTTGTGCTAGGAAACCTAGCCCTTCCTGATCCATCCTATTGACTGATATTCCCTTCTGTGATGCCAAATTCACTACATGTGCAAAGCACCTACCTGTGGTCCCAGTCCTGCCTCATTCACTGCATTTATTTGATTTTTGGCATTATCACTTGTGACTGGGATATCTTTATCTTCCATTCCTCCACTGCTTGTGTCAGTACCTGCGCAATGTGACTCTCGTAGAGGGGGCGTGTCTTCTCATCTGCCAGTCTGCTGTGATAAAGTGAGCGCTTATCGTCACATAGTTTCCCTGGACGTCCACCAGTCTGTCGTGAGCGCAACAGATGATGCTCGGGATAGTTCATCCACAACTTTTTTCTTCTCCTGCTCATAAAGACCTCCACAATCTTATCGCTGAAGTGGGTGCGCGACGGGATGTTGTAACGTGGCTCAAGCACGTTCAGCATGTGTTTAAAACCCTCGTTTTGCACAACGGAGTCTGCATCTATAAACACACCGATTAAATGGCGCGGGGCGTTCAAGCTCCTCCGTTACTCCGCTCGCCATGACCACGCTGTGTGTGGACTGAACGTGCATGTGAACAACCTTTTTGTTTTGTTTTATATATCAAACCGCGGATCACGTGTGTGCCTCCCCTTCCCACACCCACACCCAGACACACACACACACACGCTTCTTTTCTTCTCTCTGGCTTGTGACAGAGGAAGATTTAGAAGAACGACACCGCAGCGCATCTGTTTCTAGCCCAGGGGTCGGCAACCTTTACCACTCAAAGAGCCATTTTGGCAAGTTTCACAAATTAAAGAAAGTAATGGGAGCCACACAATTTTTTTTAAATTCGCATACAAAGCTTAAATACTTTGTGCTATGTTAACCAGGGGTCTCCGACACACGCACCGGCACGCACTTTAATGTGGAAATTTGATGTTAGTGCGGCCCGCGAGTTTTGAATGAATGGCGCTTGATAGCGTCATACTTGCCAACCCTCTTATTTTTCCCGGGAGACTCCCGAATACCAGAGCGTGATGACACTGCATTTGGCGCCCTCTACAGTCTGCCCTAACAGTGTACCTGCTCGACCACATGTAGAATGCAGTTTCAGCTTGCTCATGTAAGTGACAGCAAGGCGTACTACCTCAGCAGCCACACATCTTACACTGACGGTGCCAATACCCAGAATCCCATGCAGCCCTAACTCTTCCGCTCAACCAACGCACGGAGGGGGGGGGGGGGGGGGGTTGATGTGTGGGGGGATTTGGTGGTAGCGGGGGTGCATAATGTAGACCGGAAGAGTTAGGGCTGCATGGGATTCTGGGTAATGGTTGTGTTGTGTTTATGTTGTGTTACGGTGGGATGTTCTCCAGAAATGTGTTTTTCATTCTTTTTTGGTGTGGGTTCACAGTGTGGCGCATATTTGTAACGTAACAATGTCAAAGTTGTTTGATACGGCTACCGTCAGTGTAAGCTGTGTGGCTGATGAGTAAGTATGCTTTGCTGTCTCCTGTGTGTGCAAGTAATAACAACATGTGGCTGGACTGGCATGCTGTATGTAAATGCTATAGAGGACAATTACTGCAGTGCAATTAGGGCACGCCCTTTATTTAGCAATTAGAGTGTAAATAGGATTATTTTTTCCCTGGGAGTAATCTATGAGAGACACTGAGATCCATAAGTCTCCTGGGAAAATCGGGGGGGTCGGCATGTATGTAGCTGAGCCGCATCAGAGTGGTCAAGGAGCCGCATGCGGCTCCGGAGCCGCGGGTTGCCGACCCCTGTTCTAGCCGATACTACATAAAAAATAACGCAGTAACGCATCATGTAGTAACGGTAACTGAGTTACTGAATATAAAAAAATAACGCGTTAGATTACTAGTTACCGCCGAAACTAACGGCCTTACAGTAACGCGTTACTTTGTAACGTGTTAGTCCCAACACTGACAGTATATATATATATATATATATATATATATATATATATATATATATATATGTAACGTATGTATATGTGTGTGTGTGTATGTATGCATAATCACTAGCTGACAACTTGGGCGTTAATCACTAGCTGACAACTACAGCGCTAATCTTCTTTCGTGTATCGTCTTCATATGTCCATGTTCGTGTCGTGTAGCCACTCCCTCGTCTCAGGTCTCACTTGGAAGAGGCCCTCCTCTGAAGGTGGTCTATGCCGGGGACAGGTGGTGATGATGTGGTCGGCAGTCTGCTCAGGCTCCCCGCACTCACACGCTGCACTGTCTGTTAGGCCCCACTTCTTCATGGACGCTTTGAAGCAACCAACCCCTGTGCGAAGGCGGTTCAGGAGGGTCCATTGCCGGCGAGGTAGATCTTCTCCCTCCACGCCACCTCCAGGATCCTGGCTGTAATGGTGTAGGCGTGTCTGTCCTGCTGACTCCCACTCCTGCTTCCATTCCGCTGCCAGCCAGGCTTTGGTTGTCAGATCCTCCGGGATGGAAATAAGCATCTCTTGTGCGGCCTGATTGTATGGGTGGCGGGACTTGAGTCTGCTTGGAGGTGTTGCCATGGTGGTGGTTTCATGGAGGAGGTGCCAGCTGTGTTCCTGGGCTTTCCTTGCCAGGGCGAGGGTAGCGGCCTCTCGCCGTAGGCCGGCTGGCGCTATCCCTGCTAGGACTGGCAGGTAGAACACGGGGGTGGGTTTCAGGCAGCCACTTATGATCCGGAGGGCATTGTTGATGGCCGTATCGACCTTCTTGGCATGTGGGCTTCTACACCAGGTTGGGGCACAGTACTCAGCTGCAGAGAATACGAGGGCTTGTGTGGAGATACGTAGTACCTTGGCCGAGGCCCCCCAGGTTGTACCAGCTAGGCGCCGGATGAGTGAGACCCTTGCTGTTACTTTAGCCCTCACTTCATCCAAATGTTGTTTGTAGGACAGTGTCCTGTCCAAGCGTACGCCCAGGTACTTTGGGGCCTGCTGGAACTCCAGGGGTTTGTTGTCCACTAAGATCTCCAGCTCCCTTCTTGCTTCCCTGTTGCAGAGGTGGAATGCTGCTGATACAGTCTTTCCCTTACTGAGCTGCAGTCGCCAGCTTCGAAGGTAGGCAGCCAGGACGTCCATGTCCTGATTGAGACCCTCTTCAACCGCCTTCCATGTGGGAAGGCGGTTGGTATGCGTATCCATACCTTCTAGATGTCGTCACCGGTAGGTCAAAGATGTAGATGTTGAAGAGCATCTGTGAGAGGACAGACCCTTGTGGGACCCCGTTTCTCAGCCTCCTGAGCCTACTGCGCTGGCCATCACTGGTCTGGAGAATGAAGCTGCGGTTTGACAGCATCTCCATGATGAAGTTGACCATATGACGGTCCGGGATTGTTCTCAGCAGCTTCAGGTGGAGTTCGCAGTGCCAGACGGTATCGTAAGCAGCAGTCAGGTCCAGTAGTACCACCCCAGCTTTGGTTTTGGCCTGGAAGCTGTCCTCGAGATCTTGTGTGAGAAGGGTTACCTGGTCCACTGTAGACATGCCCCGACGGAAGCCAGCCTGTTCCCTCGGAAGTTGTGAGTCAACTACTGGCTCAATTCGGCTGTGTATAATCCTCTCCAAGATTTTAAAAGGGACGCACAGCAACGAGATTGGTCTGTAGGACTTGGGGTCATCCGCAGGTTTGTTGGTTTTCAAGAGGGCTATGACAGCGGCCCGTCGCCATGCCCTTGGGAGCTTGGACCTCCGAAGGCACGCAGAGAAGAATGCACGCAGCCAGGCAGATGTTATTTCGCTCTGGTGGATCACAAACTCTGGGTGGATGTTGGCGGAGCCTGGTGCCTTGCCTTGTTTGAGTTTGGCCATAGCGTCCTTGAGCTCAGCTGGTGTGAAATCTCCTGACAGGTTGGCATTAACACTGGCCGCCCTAGAGAGACTGGATACCTCGTGGGATGTTGAGCGGGCAAACTCTTTGTCTGCGTCTGGGAAGCGGCCATTTTTCAGGAGTTAGGCTGCAATGGAGTTTGCTGTCACAGGGCACTTGGGAGGCGGTGTACTTCTTCCTGAGAGCTGGTTTATGGTCTGCCACGCTTTACGGCTGGAGTGGGTAAAGTCAATCGACTCGACGACCTCTGTCCATATAGCCCTGCGAGTGGCGTCCAGCTTCTCAAGCAGTGCCGTTGCTGTCGCATCCACTTCAGCTCTTGAGCTAGCCTGCTGGTGGGCTCGCAGGAGGTGGTTGCACTCCTCGTTCCAACCCGGGATGTAGTTTGCATTGTAGCCTCGTGGTATGGTTTTCTTCGCTGCCCCTGTCAGCACTTCACAGTAGGCTGCATATGCAGCATCCACATTAGGAGTGTCTGGGTCCGGGAGGGTGACAGATCTTCTCTCTGTGTCAACAGAAAAAGCATGCCAGTTGGCCTTCCGGAAATTCCATCTTTTGACAGGCTTCCCTGCGACCGGCTGCACCAGTGATGGTATTCTGATGACAGATGGTCGGTGGTGTGATCGGGGGAACCTGTCAATGACCCTTCTCTCTGGCATCGGGTCATTACTGTGGAACACAGCAAAGGCGAGGTCTGGGTTGGTGAAGGTGTTCCATCTGGAGGAGTAGAAGCTTGGTGGCTCTTTGGGGTCAAACAGGAGATGGGCGTTGGCATTGGAGGCCCACTCGCTCAGCGTCTCCCCATTCGGTGTTGTGTGGGAGTATCCCCAGTCGGTGTGCTGGCAGTTAAAATCCCCGGCGTAGATGGCAGGTGCCGGGGTAGTTGGGAGGGCCGATGTGGACAGTACAGATGGTGGGGGCTTGTACACGTTCACAACCGTTGTTGTCTGTATCCTCGTGGACATCCACTCGAGACTAGCGCCTGGTGGGGATTGGCCTGTGGCTGTCCAGCTGAGGTCAGACCTGACAAAGGTGACCATCCCGTGCTGCCTGCTGAGGATGGAGCCGGCGAGGTGGAACCCAGGCAACCTGAGAAAGTCTGCTTTTCCACAGTGCGTCTCCTGAAGGAGGACGGCCGCGACTTCATGGGAGTCGGCGAGGTGGCGTATGATGTCCAGTTTGGCGGTGGTGAGGCCCTCGACATTTAGCTGGAGCACTGTCAGGCCCTGGCGCTCGATGATCGGGATGGCTGCCCGCCCTGACGTGAGCTTGCGTCCCCCCGGCCTCTTGCGCCCTGATCTGACAGCGTGACGATTGGGTGGCGACATTCGTTTCATGAGCTGGTCTTGCACCATATCTCATTACTTGCAGGGGAGGCCGCGTGGAGGCTGTCGTCTTCTCCCCTAGCGCTAATCGTTAGATGGAAACTAGAGCGCTAAACGCTAGCTGACAGTTAACACATTAATCACTAGCTGACAACTAGCGTGTCACTTGCTAGCTACCTTAAATGCTAACAATAGCATGATATCATTTTTCATGTTATATGTTGTTACTTATTCACATTTAACTATATGGCAGTGTGTTGGCTCAATGTTCATGTGTATTTAAAGACATTTACATCTGAGTAAAATACAAAATAAAATAAAATACATATTTTTTAAATCAACCGAAGATTTGGCGGCCCACCTCTCGTTGAAGACCTCTGATCTAGACCACAAGGACATGTGTTAAATCATAGTCCCCCTTTAACATTCTCCAGACTATAAAGTATTTTTGCAGGTTATTTTTTTAATGTGGTAGCCCTGACCTTAACAATTGCGCGGTTTTGCATGAAAATTGCAAAACGGAGCACCTTTCCTCCTTGTGGTCACATTGCTAAAATAATAACAACAAATGTTTCCAAAAAGCAATAACAAGTTTTAGCATTGACAGTGGCTGCTGTAATGTTGTCAGTTTGCCATAAGAGGTTAGCAGAGCTCATCTTAACATGCTGTGTTTAACATGCACGTATTCTCACCCACTTCCCTTTTGTTCTCCCTTGTAGTGTACATGTAGTGTGTATTACACGCTTTTGATTATATGCAGGAACGTTACTTATAGGTTTAGATGTGCCTGGATCAGAGGTATCCAAAGTGCGGCCCGGGGGCCATTTGCGGCCTGCAGCTAATTTTTTCACGACCCGCGGCACATTCCACACATTTTATTACATACAATACATTTTAAATAACATAAAAAGTGCGAGAGCAAAAGGGAGAAATGTAATAGTACAAAAGTTGCATTGTTAACTCATTGCTCAAAAAATAATACTGAATCAAATCAATGTTGTTATAAATTACAGACCTATTCAAGGCTCCAATTACTACAATAAATATTCTACTTTGAAATATTTTTGGGGAAAGTATTGCTTATTTTGAACAGAATCGGTGACAAAGGGCAGCCTCACTGGAAACGTGTCCGACTTACTGCCGGTAATGTGGACCAAGCTCTGACACTGATCGTACAGGGAGCGGACCGCCACAATCAGACAGTCCGATACCCCATACTCTCTGATTCTGTTCATAACTTTTATGGACAGCATTTCTAGGCGCAGTCAAGGCGTTGAGGGGATCCGGTTTGGTGGCTGCAGGATTAGGTCTCTGCTTTTTGCAGATGATGCGGTCCTGATGGCTTCATCCGGCCAGGATTTTCAGCTCTCACTGGATCGGTTCGCAGCCGAGTGTGAAGCGACTGGGATGAGAATCAGCACCTCCAAGTCTGAGTCCATGGTTCTCGCCCGGAAAAGGGTGGAGTGCCATCTCCGGGTTGGGGAGGAGACCCCGCCCCAAGTGGAGGAGTTCAAGTACCTCGGAGTCTTGTTCACAAGTGAGGGAAGAGTGGATCGTGAGATCGACAGGCAGTAATGCGGACGCTGTATCGATCCATTGTGGTGAAGAAGGAGCTGAGCCGGAAGGCAAAGCTCTCAATTTACCGGTCGATCTACGTTCCCATCCTCACCTATGGTCATGAGCTTTGGGTTATGACCGAAAGGACAAGATCGGCCGAAATGAGTTTCCTCCGCCGGGTGGCGGGGCTCTCCCTTAGAGATAGGGCGAGAAGTTCTGCCATCCGGGAGGAGCTCAAAATAAAGCCACTGCTCCGCCACATCGAGAGGAGCCAGATGAGGTGATTCGGGCATCTGGTCAGGATGCCACCCGAACGCCTCCCTAGGGAGGTGTTTAGGGCACGTCCGACCGGTAGGAGGCCACGGGGAAGACCCAGGACACGTTGGGAAGACTATGTCTCCCGGCTGGCCTGGGAACGCCTCGGGATCCCCCGGGAGGAGCTGGACGATGTGGCTGGGGAGAGAGAAGTCTGGGATTCCCTGCTTAGGCTGCTGCCCCCGCAACCCGACCTCGAATAAGCGGAAGAAGATGGATGGTATTGCTTATTTTGTGTTTGACAAAAAATTGCATGAAAAGAACAAATAAGGAAAACAAAAAATATATAAAAATGTATAATCGACAGATAGATCTGAAGTGTATCAAGAGATTTAAGTGTTCAAAGTAAAAAATAAAAAAAAACATTTTTGTAAAAGTATGTCTTATTTTAACACTTTTATGAGTGGGGCCCTTTTGGATCCCCAAGGCATAAAACATAAAAATATATGTACATTTTTTTCTTACTTTATGTCGACAGATAGACCTGAAGTTGATTACAGATTTAAGCATTGGATAATAATAGAAAAAAGAATACATGATTTATTTTTTAACATTTTTATGACTGAGACCCTTGAGGGGAGCCCTAAAGGGTGAATTTTTTAAATATATTTTATTGGTTTTGAAAGTGAAAAATATCAAAATGGCCGCCGCATGCTTTTAATTTTTCAGTTTGGACCCCCCTGGCCTCGGCCCTTAACTCAGCAGGATAGAAAGACATGTGCGGTGTAAAACAAAAGTGAAAAAGAAATGATAAGTGATCATGTGTTTGTACCGTAGGAGCAGCTGTAGGGCAGAGATAAACAAATAAACAAAAGTGTTTTTGCTTATCGGCCTTCTCCATGAGCACCACCATCTTTAACGTCTCCACTTAGCTCGCTGCTATCTCAGCTCCACCTGTGTGCTCCCCAGGGGGGGCAAACACCTAATATTCATATCAATATTCATATTGGTGCACCAGCTGTTTGCTTTGCTCCACGGAGATGAACTTAGATGAAGTTAGGGGGGAGGAATATGCCCCAGTGTCTTAATATTTCACTGCTGGCGTTTCATGCGCATCCAGAGGATGCAGATTGAATCACACGTCGGAGGATTCTAAAGCGCCGCGAAAACACACAATTCATTCCGAGAGAAGCTTTAACGTGACGCTACTACGCCATCGACTTGTGGCATTTACTTAATAGTGAACTACGAAGAATGTAAAAAAATAAAAGAACATTCTTATAAATGTCACAAAATGTTCCCTGCTTAGTCATCATTAATGGTGCTGCTGCTCATGTTGGGCTAATTCAAGGGTGTCCAAACTTTTTTCACTGAGGGCCGCACACTGGAAAATGAAGAATGCGGGGGCCCTTTTGATTATTTTCATTTTCTAAACCAATACAATGTATAGTTTTGTTTCCCTCAAGTTTGGTCCAAGGGACCTGGAAGGGTCTCAATCATAGAAATTGAAAAAATAAGTCCAAAAATTAAACGCTTTATTGTCGAGATCAACTTCAGGTGTATCTGTCGCTGTAAAGTAAAAACTAATTTTGGGATGTTTTATGCCCTTTTTGTAAAAAAAAATAAAAAAAAATAAAAAAAAAGTGCAATTATATTGCGCCACACATTTTCAATTTGAGACTCGTCTAGACTACAGGCAGGCCAGTCTAGTACCCACACTCTTTTACTATAAAGCCACGCTGTTTTAACACGAGGCTTGGCATTGTCTTACTGAAATAAGCAGGGGCGTCCATGATAACGTTGCTTGGATGGGAACATATGTTGCTCCAAAACCTGTATATACCTTTCAGCACTAATGGTGCCTTCACAGATGTGTAAGTGACCCTTGCTTTGGGCACTAATACACCCCCATACCATCACAGATGTACAGTACACTCGTCAGACTACAGAACACTTTTCCTCTTTGCATCAGTCCATCTTAGATGAGCTCGGGCCCAGCGAAGCCGGCGGCGTTTGTGGGTGTTGTTGATAAATGGCTTTCGCTTTGCATAGTAAAGTTTTAACTTGCACTTACAGATGTAGCAACAAACTGTAGTTACTGACAGTGGTATTCTGAAGTGTTCCTGAGCCCATGTGGTGATGTCCTTTACACACTGATGTCGCTTTTTGATGCAGTACCGCCTGAGGGATAGAAGGTCCATAATATCATTGCTTACGTGCAGTGATTTCTCCAGATTCTCTGAACCTTTTGATGATATTAGAGACTGTAGATGGTGAAATCCCTAAATTTCTTGCAATAGCTCCTTGAGAAATACTGTTCTTAAACTGTTGGACAATTTGCTTAAGCATTTGTTCACAAAGTGGTGACCCTCGCCCCATCCTTGTTTGATAATGACTGAGCATTTCATGGAAGCTGCTTTTATACCCAATCATGGCACCCACCTGTTCCCAATTAGCCTGTTCACCTGTGGGATGTTCCAAATAAGTGACCATTCCTCAACTTTCTCAGTCTTTTTTGCCAGTTGTGCCAGCTTCTTTGAAACATGTTGCAGGGATCAAATTCCAAATGAGCTAATATTTGCAAAAAATAACAACGTTTTCCAGTTCGAACATTAAGTATCTTGTCTTTGCAGTCTATTCAATTGAATATAGGTTGAAAAGGATTTGCAAATCATTGTATTCTGTTTTTATTTATGATTTACTCAACGTCCCAACTTCACTTTGTTTTGGGTATATATATATATATATACACATACATACAGGGTTTCCCCTTTAAAGTAACTGAATGTTGCGGACCGCCACAGCATTTTTATTACAGCCACACCTTGAAAATAAGTAGGTTTTTTTTACTTTAAAAAAAATTAAAGTAATATAATATATTGAAGCCCTCAGAAGAAATCACACAAAGTCTGATGCTATTTTTAACTTTTATTACCAATCTTGTGATAAGAAACTGCACAACTCCAACAGATTTTACCTCCGTGCACACATTTTCGTCTCGTGAGTCCACGCTTCCCCGGACACACAACACCTCCTCATTCTCCGCCAATCACCTTTCAGGCACGGACGGTGTGTTTGCAAACATGGGAAAAACTGACATAAAATCCAAACCACTCGAACATTTAACATAACCACCAGCAGGTTGCTGCAGTTTGAATGGATATATATATATATATATATATATATATATATATATATATATATATATATATATATATATATATATATATATATATATATATATATATATATATATATATATATATATATATATATATATTTTATATATATATATATATATATATATATATATATATATATATATATATATATATATATATATATATATATATATATATATATATATATATATATATATATATATTGAATTACCGAAAACTTGACCACCGGAAAAAGACTTTGATTACCCTAAACCAGGGGTCACCAACGCGGTGCCCGCGGGCACCAGGTCGCCCGTAAGGACCAGATGAGTCGACCGTGGGCCTGTTCTAAAAAAAAAAAAAAATTTAAAAATTAAAAAAAAAATTTAAAAAAATTATTATTATTATTATTATTTTTAAATTAAATCTTCATAGAAAAAACACAAGATACACTTTCAATCAGTGCATCAACCCAAACAACCTCCCCCATGCACACTCATCCACACCCACTCACACAAAAGGGGTTATTTCTTTCTGCTACCAATATTCTGGTTCCCACAACATAGACAACACATCTGCAAGGGACACAGTCCCTGAAGCACACATGATTGTATAGGCTGCTGGTCCACTAACATTTTCATTAATTACTATTTTTTATGTCATTATTTTTATATTGTTTTACTTTCTTTTTTATCCAAGAAAATGTTTTTTATTTATTTATCTTATTTTATTTTATTTTTTAAAAAAGGGCCTAATCTTCAACAGACCAGGTTGTCAATGAAATTAGATTTGTTTAAAGGGTTTTTTAAACCAGGCCCAGTCCAGATAATGTCCAAGTCGGACTCAGCAACACACACCTTCATTCATGTACACAGAAAAAAATTAGGGAACACAACAGATTGCATATAATTTATAAACAAAATTACATTTTCAAAATAAGCATTTATGTACAGTCCAGATTATGTCCAGGTCACTCAAATTAGGGAACATAACAACAGATATCATATAATCTATAAACATAATTATACTTTCAAAATAAGCCTTTGAGGACTTCTCATCTTTTTTTAAATGTTTTTTGGCATCATTATCGTTTTCAACCATGTAACTTTCTAAAGTTAGAAAATACTGAACAAATGTTTTAAAGAAAGTAATACTAAGTGAATATCTGTTTTTGGCCTTAAAAATAAACATTTTACCAAGTACTATAATTAAATTGACTAAATCATGATTGTCAATGAACTCTCCTAAAATAACAGAAACCACATTAAGCTTCATAAACAAACCAATCCTTAAACACATTTTTTCAACTTCCACCCAAAACAAAGACACAATATGACAATACCAAAACAAATGCAGGGTGGATTCAGGCTCCTGACAACAAAATCGGCAATCATCTGACTCTGTCATATTCCATAATTTTAACATTTTCCCTGTGGGTAAGAAGTTATAAATAATTTTAATTTGAAAATAACGATTTTGCACATCGATAGTGGTTTTATAGATTAGTTTGAATATGGCATCCCATGGCAACGGGCAGTCAAAAAAGTCCTCCCATTTTCCATTTGTGTTGTATGAGGCAGCCTTCAAAGATTTCTTTATTAAATAAAAAATTATATATTTTTCTATTTATTTTAGTTCCTTTTTGCCAACTAGAATTTCTTATTAGAGGTTTACAAACTAATAATTTAGTAGTTCCATAATTAATTATTTGTTTCCATCTTTTCCCAATTACTCCAGTTAGTTGATAAAATGAAAAGCTTGAGCAAGCATCACCATACATAGCTCTAAATTCATCATACTTCATAATTTTACCATTCTCATTGATAATATCATTGACAAAAATGATTCCTCTTTCAAACATATTTTTCCAAAAGAAAGGCTTTCCATCTATTACAATATTAGAGTTCATCCATATTAACTGCTGCAAAATATCGTCTCTTTTTTCTGGCACATAAAATTGAAAACACCACTATGAGTGGATTGTTTCCTTTATGTTTCCCAGCAGACTCTCTGGGAGGGGATCACTTGTAAAAAAGGATACAATTTCTTTTGATACAGTACATGTTTTTTGTCCAACAGGACATTTGTGTACCACTCAATGTTTAAATACATCTTTGGAACAATTGATGCTTTTAAAGACAGACACATAGCTTCAAGGTTGAGAAGTTTCAGGCCCCCATATTCATACTCTTTGTACAGAACCTTTCTTTTAATCTTTTCTGGTTTGCCGTTCCAGACTAAATCGAAGACCCTCCGCTCATAAATCTTAAAAAAGTTTTGTGATGGAGCTGGTAATGACAAAAACAAATAAATAAATTGAGGAATAATTAACGAGTTGGCAATAGACATTTTACCATACAAGGTTAGGGATTTCCCTTTCCATAATTGCATAATTTTGTCCAGCTTTCTTAGTCGATTATCATAATTTACTGAGCCTAGATCTTCCAGATTTTCTGGGACAACAACACCAAGTATGTTAACTGGTCCATCTGTCCACAAAACAGGCACTTTGCATTCCATTCGAAAGGACGTTCCCTTTAGATTTCCGATCCTTAACATTTTTACATTTATCATAATTAAGCTTAAGGCCAGATTGCTGTGAAAATATGTCCAAAAGATTAAGAAGGTTCCGCAAACAATGAGGAAAAATCTTATCTTTGTGAATCAGCCTTTTCTGACATGAACTTCATCAAGAACAAACACAGAACATGCCTCACTGATGCGCATCTGCAATACTCACTCAGAGTTGCAGTGTCAAGTTACACACCAGAGTACAACACACTAGTTAACAGCATGCAATGCCAGGCTTCCCACTAACTGACAAAGAAACAGATAACAGATTTGGTGTCCAGTTCAAAGTGTGACATGATTTAAAAATTTGAGCGTTTACTTTTGTATTTTACATGAGTTATTATTTGTACAAACATGGTGCAAAGTAATTCATGATTTGTTAAAAAAATGTTAGTGGCTAGCTAGTTAAAATGGGATATTGTGATTTCACAAGACTGTCTTAGAAGTGATCATTTGAAAATGTTCAATTTGAAAAATGTGCACTTAGAGAAAATATAAAAATAAAGTGTTGCATATTGATATTTATCTGTTTCTATATATATTTATTGTGAGAAATCATTACGATGATCAGTGTTTCCACAAAGATAAATATCATTAATTATTAATAATAACAGAGTTAAAGGTAAATTGAGCAAATTGGCTACTTCTGGCAATTTATTTAAGTGTGTATCTAACTGGTAGCCCTTCGCATTAATCAGTACCCAAGAAGTAGCCCTTGGTTTCAAAAAGGTTGGTGACCCCTGCCCTAAACATTACTGCCAAACCCGGATGTAATATATCTTAATGTTAATTAAGATGTATTTTTACTTTTTTTAGCCTTGGTATCCAATCCAGTCGACTTTATTTACGTAGCAAATTTTCACAAAGGTCTGCACAAGAGTTAAAACACAAATTTAGAAGCAGGATAAAACTAAAGAGAATCAATTGTGAAAAACACCAGTGAAACATTTTTTTTTTAGGAAAATCATTCCATCATAGCAGATTATGCAAATTTGATGACCCCCCCCCCCCCCCCCCCCCCCCACCAAAGGTATCTTTGCAGTCTCGGAGATGTATGTCAGTGACGTGCAGTCATGGAAAGAACAAATATGTAAAAAGAATTAAAAAAAAATAAATTGTTATATGTATCCAGTGATTATACTAAAGTTATTTTCCATTTAACTTCACCAGTTTTAGATTATTTTTATTTTTATTTTCACATTTGCCGTTCAAATACTGAGAAGAGACGGTGCGGTGATCAGCAGCCAGTTGAGGCACGTCACTGCGTTGTGCCTCACCATGGATTGTGCGCAATGACTCGGCTAACTGCTGGCCTGCTGTGCAGTGAGACCGTATTGCTATATGAATTATATTATACATTTCCATAGTTTAGTTAGCTGAGGTATATAATGTACAGTGTATTTTGTCAACAACTGTATGTGTGTAACGTATTTCTTGTGCTGAGCGATCATAAAACTGCTGCGAAGACGCACTGTGAAAGGCTCGCCTCATAACCCCGCCTCCTGGTGCCAAGCACCTCCGCCGCAGAACACACCGCCCGACGGGAGTGCCACCCCAACCAAAGCCCACACCCAAACCCTCCACGTGCAAGACCGAATCCACCCAAAAAAAGTCACTTAACAAGAAGCCTAAAAGTGCAAAAACGACAAAGCTCGTGCTGGAGGAGCCGCGAACGACCGCAGGGACACAACATTAGGTACACTTGCAGACTGCAGCACGGATTTCATATTTCATTCATTTAGAACTCCTCCAACACAAACACCACTGTTCCCGCACTTATAAGTAAAGGTAAGACAATAATAAAGTTTTTTTTATTAAATGTGCCTTTTTGTGTGCTACAGTTTGAATGTGTAAAGTTAAAGTTAAGTTAAAGTACCAATGATTGTCACACACACACTAGGTGTGGTGAAATTTGTCCTCTGCATTTGACCCATCTCCTTGTTCACCCCCTGGGAGGTGAGGGGAGCAGTGGGCAGCAGCGGCGCCGTGCCTGGGAATATTTTTTGGTGATTTAACCCCCAATTCCAACCCTTGATGCTGAGTGCCAAGCAGGGAAGAATGCTGGTATGAGCTTTTAAACATAACCCGTTAACTGCTGCCAATCAAATGGTGAATAAGATACTATTTAGGGTTCATATGTTTGTAAATGTGGTGTTGTTGTGGTGGCATCATACCATTTCCATGATCACTAGTGGTAATGATGTGGCTATGTATGTGTGTAGTGTGCATATGTATGTATATATCTATGATGTATGTACAGTATATATAAGTTCTTTGAGTTTGTACATTGAGTGAACAGGTAGTTCTAGCTCAGAGTAATTTATGATTTAAAGAAAAGGGGTGGGATTAAATAAGTGTAAACTTCTTCTCACTCCTTTTCAAATATGTAAAAAAAAAAAAGAAGGAAAAAAAAAAGAAAAGAAAAAGAAAGTCCAATGCTCATTTGTTTTTGTTTTTTATTCTCCATTGTTTTTCATTTTGTTATAATGGCTGTTAAGGCTATAGCACTGTATTGGATCAGGCTTGCTCTTGTTTTTATGCATATTTGAAATAAAAATATATCAATCGATCAATCAATAAATCTGACTGTGATGAAGTCCGTGCCTCACCAGTCATGAACCTCACCGCACGTCACTGATGTATGTATATATATATATGTACTGTATATATGTGTGTGTGTGTATGTATATATATATATATATATATATATATATATATATATATATATATATATATATATATATATATATATATATATATATATATATATTTAAAAATATATATATATATATATGTAAAAATATGTGTATATATATATATATATGTATGTGTGTGTGTATATATATGTATATATGTGTGTGTATATATATATATATATATATATATATATATATATGTATAAAAATATATGTATATAAATATATATGTATGTATATATATATATATATATTTTATATATATATATATATATATATATATATACATATATATATATACATATATATATATATACATATAAAACGCTTAAGTCTTTAGATCAATTTCAGATTGTCTGTTGATTAAAATTTTTTAAAATTATTTTTTCATGTTTTTGTTGTATGCCTTTTTTGTCAAATAAAATATGCAATATTTTCCCTCAAAAATATATATTCTAAGTGGAATATTTGATGTGGAGTAATTAAAGTCTTAACTCGGTCAATAATTTATAACCAATATTGATTTTAATTCCTACATTTTTTTGGAGTAATGTTAGTTAAAAAAAAAAATCCGCTAAAATTCATGGGGATCTAAAAGGGCCCTCTCATAAAAGTGTTAAAAATAAGTCATAAACATATATATATATATTTATATATATTTTTTATTTTTATTTTTATTTAATTCTTTAAACTTTCAACCCGTAAGTCTCTAGATCAACTTCAGATCTATTTGTCGATTATATGTCTTTAATTATTTTGATATATTGATTTATGCCCTTTTTATCAAAGAAAACTTTATATTTAATATGGCAAACACACCATCCCATCCATAAATCTCCTACCGTTTATCCCTTATTTTGGGGTCGCGGGGGGTGCTGGAGCCTATCTCAGCTGCATTCGGGCGGTAGGCGGGATACACCCTGGACGACAAGTCGCCACCTAAAAATGCAATATTTTACCCCAACTTATTTTAAAGTGGAATATTTGATATTAAGTAATTGAAGCCTTCAATAAGTCAATAATTCATAACAACATTGATTTGAAATCATAATTTTTTTGAGCAATGACGTTTTTAAAGAAAAAAACAGTCTGCATGGCAGCTTTATGTTATTAGAGTCGACTGTGCAACTTTTTTCTTTTTACATTTCACCTGTTTGCTCTTTTATTCGACTTTCTCCACCCTTTTTTAATAGTATTTTTAAAATGTGGCGCGGGCCTTTAAAAAAACTAATTGAAACCCTGGTTTCAATGTTGTCTGCTTAGTCATCAATAATTCATGTTGCTGCTGCTAACGTTGGGCTAATTCATCCTAATGGATGAATGAATAAAGGCCTCCATGACGCAAGATCCCAGCAATAGTCCAGCTGGACCTGCCTAGTCCGGATCTGGCGGACTTCTTGGGGATTATGTGACTGAGACACAGGTGTTTGATTGACAGGCTGCGTTTGATTCTCAAAAGGACCACTTCAGCGGATTAATCAGCTGTCTTTTATGACCACACACTTCACGCGAGTGGAACAACACGGAGGATGTCCATACACAACAAAAGAAAAAGAGGCGAAGGGTGATAAAGAGCATGTCTGCAAATCACTGTGACACAAAGGCTGCGTTCTTGAGGGCCGACTGAAGACAGAAAATATACAGCCGCTGCCCATAAAAGCTACACGGCTGTTTTACAGCGTGGCGGCCTTGTTAAAAGCTGCTTTGGATGAGACGTGGCCGCACTTTAACTTTGACACCACCTTCACCGCCAACAGGCCGTCGCGTCGTCGCCATTTCCTGGAAATGTTGGAGCACAGTGCAACTGAATAATGGAGGACTGGACGCTTCAAGGCCTTCAAATGAAGCTAGAATGGCGCCAATAACAGCGAGAAGGTGATACATTCACCTGTCCCAGCTAAGCGGCTCATGTCGAACTCTAAAAAAGGGCAGGAAGCTAAAATGAAGGTGGAACTCACTTGTGTTACAAAGTGATGACTGTCTAAAAATCACAGAAGAAGACTATGAGCACATGCACAACTTTCTCATTCAGGCTGATCGGTGCACATACACTAAAGTCAAAAGTTAAAGTACCAATGATAGTCACACACTCACAAGGTGTGGTGAAATTATCCTCCGCATTTGACCCATCACCCTTGATCACCCCCTGGTGAGGGGAGCAGTGAGCAGCAGCGGTGGCAACGCCTGGGAATCATTTTTGATGATTTAACCCCCAATTCCAACCCTTGATGCTGAGTGTCAAGCAGGGAGGTACTGGGTACCATTATTATAGTCTGTGGTATGACTCGGCCGGGGTTTGAACACACAACCTACCGATGTGCTTAGTAGAAGTGGGAGTCTTTAGGCCAGGGGTGCTCATTACGTCGATCGCGATCTACCGGTCGATCGCGATCTACCGGTCGATCGCGATCTACCGGTCGATCGCGGAGGGTGTGTCAGTCGTTCGCCAGCCAGGCATTAAAAAAATAGTCCTAAAAACGAGCGATCATAAATCTTCACTATGACGTCACTTTCGTCACTTGATTGACATTCACGGCACCCGAGGGTCTTCTGAGATGACGCTGGCTGCTGCCAGCTCATTATTAAGAAAAAAATTACCGACAGGAAGGCGAGAAACACTTTTTATTTCAACAGACTCTAGCGCCGTACCTGTCGTCAAAACTCCCAAGACCGACTGCACAGTTCCTGCCTTCACAATAAAAGCTCTACTTCATCCTGCCTGCGCTAAGAGTCTCAGAAAGCTGGCGTGCACAAGCTAGCAAGCTACGGAGTTTGCCGCCAATGTATTTCTTGTAAAGTGTATACAAAGGAGTATGGAAGCTGGACAAATAAGATGCCAAAAACCAACCACTATCATGTGGTATAGGACAGAAAGGAGGACTTTTTTTTCTCCTCCATTTGAAAATGCGGACGTTATCAGCACCACTGTCTGATTCCAATCAATGCAAGTCATCAGAATCAGGTAATACACCAACTTATATTCTTGTCTTCATGAAAGAAAGGAATCTATGTGTTAAACATGCATGTATTATCATTAAACACCTTTAACTTGTTAACAATATTAAGTATATGTGTTAAACATGCTTGTATCATCTTTAAACACCTTTAACTTGTTAACAATATTAACTATATGTGTTAAACATGCTTGTATTATCATTAAACACCTTTAACTTGTTAACAATCTTAAGTATATGTGTTAAACATGCTTGCATTATCTTTAAACACCTTTAACATGTTAACAATATTAACTATGTATTAAACATTCTTGTATTATCATTAAACACCTTTAATTTATTAACAATATTAACTATATGTGTTAAACATGCTTGCATTATCATTAAACACCTTTAACTTGTTAACAAAACATATATTTCATAAATAAGTAAATATAAATTATATATATGAATGAGGTAGATCCCCACGACTTGATCAATTGAAAAGTAGCTCGCCTGCAGAAAAAGTGTGAGCACCCGTGCTTTAGGCATTGGATTGTTGACAGACACGAATCAAAATAAACATTCACGATACATCACACAAACAACATTGACAGGTCTAGAACTGCTGAGTTTCGAGGGCAAACGATCGACTAATTTAGCACTCCATTTAAACCAGGGATGTCAAACGTACGGCCCGAGGGCCGGATCAGGCCCGCGAACAGGTTTTATCCGGCCCGTGGGATGAGTTTGCTAAGTATAAAAATTAACCTGACATTTTTTAATGAAAGAAACAGCTGTTCTAAATGTGTCCGCTGGATGTCGCAATAGCAATTATTTGTATCTTTGTAGATGATGCTACTTGTGTACAAAATTATCCACGTGATGTTAGTACATCAGTCGAGGGAAATGATCAAACTACATAAATAACATACTGTAATTTGATTTTGATATAATTTTTTTTACCTTGATAGATTGAAAATTAACACCAATGAGTTGACTGATGAACATTATCACATCATTTATTCAGAAAATATAAATAACGACAAATAAAGATAAAATGCTACTAACCGCAACATGTAAGTGTAAACAAAACCCAACAACATTATGATTTGTACAATTTCAGAACCTTTGGAGGTGTTTTCTAGAAGTGGGTGTGGGCCAATCAACCACCGACTTGATTTTCGCGGGATCCGCTCGGAGTTGATCCCTCTCCACTATAAAACCCAAGAACGGAACAGACTGAGTGAAACACACACTTTTCGGCCTTGACATAAAGTCGATTCTCGAGAAGGCGTTGGAGAACAAGGCGAACATGCTGGACGTGAAGTTCGGGAGTAGGCGAGAAAACGAGGATATCGTCTAAGTAGACGACCACAAATCGGTCGAGCATGTCGCGCAAGACATCATTTATAAGGCTTTGAAAAACGGCCGGCGCATTGGTGAGGCCAAAAGGCATGACCAGGGGCCGTACTTATCAAGCTTCTTAGAGTGCCATTTTACACTTAAGTCCTGAGAATTTGCGAAATTTAGTCCTACTCTCAAACTTAAGAATAAAAGCTTTTTATCAACGTTCTTAAGTCTAAGAATCACTCCTACTCTCCACGATATTTAAGAGACCTTCAGAGGTGTCTTAAGTGGTTAGGAGTTGCCAGCAGGGGATGGCACTGAGGCGAGAGAGACGTGTGCGAACGTTCAGGGAGCGGAAGGATGTCCTGGATTTGTTTGATGACGAGCAGCTGATCAAACGGTATCGTTTAGACAGAGCGGGTATTATTTTTGTCACAGATGTAATACTTTTCGATTCCTTGTTGATTTCTGCATGTGGCTGCAGTGGGCTAGTATATATAGAGCCACCCACACCAGTTTCAAATTAGTTGCCTAATTAATGAATTGGAAAGAAAATGTTATGAGAGTAGCGTATGTGTGTGGCCGTGAGGTGAGTGACGTCAGTGAGTGTGTGGGCGAGAGAAGAGAGGGGGCGGTAGCGTGAGTGCCGGCGGGGACTAGTTTGTTTTGTATTATTTTGTAGTTTATTGTCAAAATATACACTCCCATTGTCTACTTGAATATTTCCAAGATATTTCTTTATTCTTAGACAAGGGATTCCCTTCCGTGATAGGTCATTTCTATGGACACAGAAATGACGTCACCTAAAATTCCGTTTACGGCACATAGTAATGTCGTAATTCAGCTCTGAGTGTGACACTTAAGAGTCAGTCCTACACTTCGCTGAAAGTGTGAGTAAGACGCTTGATAACTAACTTTTAAGTGCAGCTTTCAGCGAAGAATTTATTTACTCTCAAGTCAACTCTTAGCAGACTTCTTAGGAGTAATTCTAAGAAGCTTGATAAGTACGGCCCCAGGTATTCAAAGTGTCCAAGCGGGGTGTTAAATGCGGTCTTCCATTCGTCACCTTGCTTAATCCGGACTAAATGAGATCATTATCCATGCGTTCGTTACATCTCGTCTCGATTACTGTAACGTATTATTTTCGGGCCTCCCTATGTCTAGCATTAAAAGATTACAGATGGTACAAAATGCGGCTGCTAGACTTTTGACAAAAACAAGAAAGTTTGATCATATTACGCCTATACTGGCTCACTTGCACTGGCTTCCTGTGCACCTAAGATGCGACTTTAAGGTTTTACTACTTACGTATAAAATACTACACGGTCAAGCTCCTGCCTATCTTGACGATTGTATTGTACCATATGTCCCGGCAAGAAATCTGCGTTCAAAGAACTCCGGCTTATTAGTGATTCCCAGAGCCCAAAAAAAGTCTGCGGGCTATAGAGCGTTTTCTATTCGGGCTCCAATACTATGGAATGCCCTCCCGGTAAAAGTTAGAGATGCTACCTCAGTAGAAGCATTTAAGTCTCATCTTAAAACTCATTTGTATAATCTAGCCTTTAAATAGACTCCCTTTTTAGACCAGTTGATCTGCCGTTTCTTTTCTTTTCTTTTCTACTCTGCTCCGGGGTGGACCGCTAGCCTGTCCATCAGATGGGGACATCTCTACGCTGCTGACCCGTCTCCACTCGGGATGGTTCCCGCTGGCCCCACCATGGACTGGACTTTCGCTGATGTGTTGGACTTTCACAATATTATATCAGACCCACTCGACACCGAGTGGGTGTCGTTGTGTCTTGTACAGCCCTTTGAGACACTAGTGATTTAGGGCTATATAAATAAACATTGATTGATTGATTGATTGAATGATATGCGTTGCGGAGGTCCATCTTGGTAAAGTGTCTAGCAGTGTGTAGAGCAGGGGTGGGCAATTAATTTTTACCGGGGGCCGCATGAGCAACCCGAGCACTGCTGGAGGGCCACGTCGACAATATTTCAATTAAATTTTGCTCAATATTATTTTTGATATATACCGTAAGATAAATAATAATAATAATAATAATAATAATTAATAATAATAGTAATACTTCAACATAGTGTGTAACAGCATTCCATGACTAATATAAATAAATTAACATTAATAATAAATGACAGTAAAATAAGCACACGTATGACTGAGTCATAGTGTAACTTTGTGTGGTGTTTCAGTTGTCCGACTTTTTGTGTGGCCATAAACGCACCAGTGGTTTAGTGGTATGCGTGTTGGTGACAGATGACAAGTTGGTTTTGGCCTGGTTTGTACGGCAGAAAATGACTAGTTTTTAGAGATTGAATTGTTTTACTCATGTTTTTGGTGTGGTTATGTCCGAATATAAACAGTTTTGCTCAATAAAGTGATCGATATAATTCCTGTCCTCGAAGCATCTCGATAGACGTTACAATAATTGAACGGTGTTCAATTGAACGGTGTTGACAAACACCGTTAGGGCCGCTTGTTGTCACGGTCACTCAAAGTTGCATTGCAAAATTACATAGAATAAATATGTTTATTTTGTTTAGAATTCAGATGGGATTTGATTTGGTGCGCGGCATATATTTGCTGCGCGCAGCGGACGCTTGAGCAGTGTGCAATTGCGCAGGCACGCACCTTAGAGGGAACGTTGCTTTGCAGTCCATGTCTTGTTGGAAACACGCCATTCTTCATCAACTTTTCTCTTTTTAGCGTCTCGGGTGTAAACCGTGCATCACTTGTCGCTGCATGTGCACCTTCACTCGCAGGTTATACACGGACACACGCCCATAAATAATACTTTTCAAAATAAAAGCAGCACAGTTGTACTGCGCGCACGACATAGATGTTTTTCCAACTTTATTTTGTAATTTGTGATTGCAGCTGTTCACATTCACTCACAATCACGCACACGCATACGTCCACACGGAAGTAATACAAATAACGATTTTCAAAACAAAAGCAGCACCATTGTATTGCACACTCGACATAGATACTTTTTAAAATTTATTTTGTAATTTATAATTGGCCTCACGCGGGCCGGACAGGGACGCACAAAGGGCCGGACGCGGCCCGTGGGCCGCAGAATGCCCAGGTCTGGTGTAGAGGGTTAAAAGCAGAGTTGAGAAGCGGGAGAGGATATTTATTTTTGACAGTAATACTGTTCAGGGCTTGGTAATCAATACAAGGGCGGAGTGTCTTGTCCTTCTTTTCCACAAAGAAAAACCCGGCGGCTAGAGGAGAGTTAGAGGGACGGATGAGACCAGAAGCGAGCGAAGTGGTGATATAGTCCTCTAGTGACTCTCTTTCATGTTTCGAAATGTTATAAAGACGGGAAGAAGGAAGTGTGGCGCCAGGGAGGAGATTAATACAACAGTCATAAGGACGGTGTGGAGGTAACGACAACACGCGGTCCTTGCTGAAGACCTCTTTAAAGTCGTGGTAAGCAGTGGGCACAGCTGACAAATCTATGACCTCCTGAGTAACGACACGTGTGGGCCCTGTGCGAGGGCATGCGGAACGCAGACAGTGAATATGGCAAAAAAAAAAAACAGTTAATGATAGTAATCTTGGCCCAGTCAATATGGGGATTATGTTTAGCTAGCCAGGTAAGCCCGAGCACAACAGGAGCCGAACGAGAGGGAATGATGAGAAAATTGATTAACTCAAAATGGTTACCGGATAATTTAAGCGATAACGGCTGAGTCTGATGAGTATCGCTCGCCAGGTGGCCTCCGTCGAGGGATCGGACTACTCTAGGTCTGGGTAATTTGGCAACGGGTATGGAAAAACGTCTAACAAGTGCCTCATCGATAAAATTGTCATCAGAACCAGAGTCAACTAGAGCCCTAATGTCCAAACTCTGCTCCTTATCCCAGGCGAGCATGCCCGTGAGTTGGAGCCTTGACAGTGTCTGACCTGTAGATGGCAGTAGAGGAGCCGGATCGGTCGCTGGAGGATGTGCAGCGAGGAGGTGGAGCTTGAGTGCGAAGGGGAGGAGAAGCTGGAGTACGGCGAGGAAGTGAAGCTTGAGTGCGACGGCGGGCAGGACGATGAGGACAGCGGGTGACGCGATGCTCAGCTTCTCCGCAATATAGACAAAGCTGAAGTCGAAGGCGACGATCCCTCTCAGCTTGAGTGAGACGAGTCCCTCCAAGCTGCATGGGTTCATCCTCCCGTGATATCGGCCCATCATCGACAATGGGTATCGGTGCAGACGTAGCTTGATGAGCTCCATGGCCACTCCCACTATACGTTGAGGTGCGCAGCTCTTGCCGTCGGAATTTCTCTCTCTCCCAGTCAACGAGGCGATTCTCAATTTCCACCGCCAAAAAGACAAGCTCGTCGAGGCTGTCAGGAGTCTTGAGCGGGATCATTTGTTTCCGGACTCGATCAGCCAGACCAAGGGAGAAGACGTCCACCAATGCGGAAGTGGGCCATCCGCTTTCAGCAGCCAGCCTACGGAATTCAATGGCGAAGTCCGTGACGCTGCGCTGTCCTTGCTGCAGACGTAATAATGATCGTGCCGCTTCGCGTCCTGGCATCTCGCGTTGAAAAATGTTCTTCATGGCTTTGGAAAAAGCGGCGTAGAGGCACACACCGGAGATTGACGCCCCCATTCTGCGGTGGCCCAGGGATGCAGAGACGGGAGGCAAGTTTGAAATACAAAAAGGAATACATTTAATAAGTCCAAAAGGTGTAAGAAAAAGCGATGGGGCAGAAGTGCACACCATGAATACTAACAAAACAGGTTCTTCAGTGGTTGGCAGGAGGAAACAAGCCAGGGCGCACCAAGCACTGCATAAAGTCTTTGCTGCCTCAAGGAGGCTAGGGAACAAACACAAAGGAGTTAGAAATCACAGGACAAGGGAAAGCAACGTACCATGAGGCGAAGTAGGCGCATGCACGTGCGGCGTACGGGAAACAATGACCAGCAAGGTCAAGCTGTAGGTGACGAGCCTAAATACTGGCGGGCTAATTGTGAGCAGGTGTGTCCACCAGGTCCGCCCCTCGCCGAGGACCAAACACTAAAACACAGGTGCAGACAAAAAGAAGGCAGGGACACACTAAAACACAACATGATGTTCTTTTATACATACATTAGGGATGTTCCGATCAGATTTATGCTAGCGATTGTGATCATCCATGAGTGAGATCGGCCGATACTGATCAGTGGCCGCTATGATCGATCGTCACATCCCCACATTTCATTCATCATTTATATGTATTTCACATTGTTTTATGCATGTGAAACTTTAATTATTCCCTGAAAAATGTATTTTGTGTTCATATTTGTGTTGGTCAACAAAGCATTAATTGGATTTACTTTATTTCTTATGAAAAAAATGGCTTAATTTTTTTTGTCCAGTTTTCGTCTGACCTTCTGTAACTTATAATGCAAAAAGCAAGGTGCCACTCTTAAGTCATGTGACCAAAGTATTTGTGCGCCTAAATTCCCGTCACTGTACACGTGGGCAATCAGACTCCAGCATGCCGGGAATCATTTCGACGCTGCTGCGGCGCTCCAGGAGCTCCTTCATGACAAGCACCATCATCCTCCTCATCATCATCATGCATCCGCTTTCATGTCCACGTCCTTGTCGTCCTCAAACCGTCTCTTTCACTCCGCCATTTGTTCCACTTTTTATTTGACTTGTAAAGTCGTTGCTGATCGTTGCATCATGAAGGGAGCCCCCCGCCCGCACCCAGCAGGAAGCAGGAAAAAGAAAAGTTCAGTCCATAAAAGTTTGCTTTGGAAAGAATAATTATCTAACTAACTGAGCTTGGTGCTGAATGACGGTTTAACTTATTGATTACTGCTTAAGTTGCCTGTGAGGCCTTTTCCCCGCTGCGCTCCTCTCCTGTTCATGTTCCACACAAGTGTTCCCTCTCCTTGTCCATGCTGTGAAAGTCAAGCTTTAACTGCCGGCTAATCCTCCTCTCTGACGGCCTCACAGAGAACATCCATCGTCCGGGTCCGCCGAGACGCCATGGATCACAGCGGATCTGCTCATCCTGTTGAAGGATGGAGCGGTAAGACATGCGTAACTGCACTGCTTCACCGTGAATTTCTAAAAAACAGACAAGATGGGAGCTTGGCCGTTTTGATTTAATGACTCTCTATTTCATGTTTCTCCACATCAGGGGTGTCCAAAGTGCGGCCCGGGGGCCATTTGCGGCCCGCAGGTAATTTTTTAACGGCACCGTGGCACATTCTAAAAATACGATTAAAAAAACCCAAAAAAACATAAAAAGTGGTATAAAAGATCAAACAGGTGAAATGTAACAAGAACATGTTGCAATGTTTACTCTAATAACACAAAGCTGCCAGGCAGGCTGTTTCTTTCTTTAAAAAATAATAATGAATCAAAATCAATGTCATTATGAATTATTGACCTATTCAAAGCTCCAATTACGTCACATTAAATATTCCACTTTGGAATATTTTTTGGGGAAAATATTTTGTGTCTGCCATATAAAAAACAAAGCTGTTTTGTTTAAAGGGCCTAAAACGAACAAACAAAAAACATAAACAACAAAAGATATAATTGACGGATAGATCTGAAGTTGATCTTGAGATTATTGTGTTAAAAGTAAAAAAAAAAGTATGATTTATTTTTTTATACTTTACTGAGCAGGACCCTTTTGGATCCTCAATAATTTTAGTGGGACTTTTTTTTTTTTAAGTGTCTATTTAAGTTGCTCAAAAATAATAATGAATTAATGTTATGAGTTATGCTATGAACACCAATTATATAATCTCAAATATTCCACTTTAAAATGTTATTGGGGGAAAATATTGCATATTTTGTGTTTTTTCCATAAAAAACTGGGTTTTCTTTGACAAAAAGAGCATACAACTTAAATCTTGAAAAAACACTTTATATTGACGGATAGACCTAATGTTGATCTGGAGATTTAGACCTTGAATAATAATAATAATACTAAATAATGACACATTTTTAATATTTTTTTTTACCTAAACCCTTTGGGGTCCCCAGGATCAAGCCTGAGTGGAGGCCTAAATGTATATTTGTTTATACATATATTGTATTGTTTTTTAAAATAAAAAATATCAAAATGGCCCCAGCTTGCTTTGATATTTCACTGTGCGGCCCTCAGTGGAAAGAGTTTGGACACCCCTGCTCTACATGAACTGATCTCAGTGGTAATGTAATAAGATTAACGATGATAAAGAATTGAAATGATCCTCAGTGTCATGGATTGAGGTGGCCAACAGGCACAAAACATTGCAACAACGTTGAGAACTTGTTGAATTAGGTCCTGACGTTGAAACATGCTTTTTGACGACATTTAATCAATGTTGGGTTCCAACGTTGATTTGACCATTGAATTTTGGTCATTTTCCAACCAATATTCGACAACACAAATACGCTGAAACAACATGCTTTTTGATGACGTTTATTCAATTTCAGGTTGTGACGTAGATTTGACCATTGAAATTGGGTCATTTTCCAACCAATATTCTACAACACAAATACAACGTTGAAACAAAAGTAAAAAGTAGTCATCCGGTACTGATTAACTTGTGTCCCAACAGGCACAAGACATTGCAACAGCGGTGAGAACTTGTTGAATTAGGTCCTGACGTTGAGCAACTCAAACATAATGTTGGAACAACATACTTTTTGACGACATTTAATCAATGTTGGGTTCTGAAGTTGATTTGACCATTGAATTTTGATCATTTCCCAACCAATATTCGACAACACAAATACAACGTTGAAACATGCTTTTTGATGATGTTTAATCAATGTTGGGTTCTACCGTTGATTTGACCATTGAATTTTGGTCATTTCCCAACCAATATTCTACAACACAAATACAACGTTGAAACAAAAGTAAAAAGTAGTCATCCGGTACTGATTAACTTGTGTCCCAACAGGCACAAGACATTGCAACAACAGTAAAAACTTGTTGAATTAGGTTCTGACGTTGAGCAACTCAAACTATAATGTTGGAACAACATACTTTTTGACGACATTTAATCAATGTTGGGTTCTGAAGTTGATTTGACCATTGAATTTTGATCATTTCCCAACCGATATTCGACAACACAAATACGTTGAAACATGCTTTTTGACGACGTTTAATCAATGTTGGGTTCTACCGTTGATTTGACCATTGAATTTTGGTCATTTCCCAACCAATATTCTACAACACAAATACGTTGAAACAACATGCTTTTTGACGACGTTTAATCAATGTTGGGTTCTACCGTTGATTTGACCATTGAATTTTGGTCATTTCCCAACCAATATTCTACAACACAAATACGTTGAAACAACATGCTTTTTGACGACGTTTAATCAATGTTGGGTTCTACCGTTGATTTGACCATTGAATTTTGGTCATTTCCCAACCAATATTCTACAACACAAATACAACGTTGAAACAACATGCTTTTTGACGACGTTTTTTCAATGTCAGGCTGTGACGTTTATTTAACCATTGAAATTTGGTCATTTCCCAACCAATATTCTACAACGCAAATACAACGTTGAAACAAAAGTAAAAAGTAGTCATCCGGTACAGATTAACTTGTGTCCAAGCAGGCACAAGACATTAAAATATTGTTGCGAACTTGTTGAATTAGGTTGTGACGTTGAGCAACTCGAACATAACGTTAGAACAACATACTTTTTGATGACGTTTAATCAATGTTGGTTTTAACGTTGATTTGATTATTGAATTTTGGTAATTTCCCAAACAATATTCGACAACACAAATATGTTGAAACAACATGCTTTTTGATGACATTTATTCAATGTCAGGTTGTGACGTTGATTTGACCATTGAATTTTGGTCATTTCCCCACCAACAACGTGGATCCAACGTTAGACATCAACGTTGTCTCAATTTACAAATACAGCTATTTTGCAATGTTGTTTCAAAGTCAGTTTTAAAGGACATGTATGTATAACCAACATTGTAATGTCTTGCCAGCAGGCACAAGACATTGATACATTGATACATACATAAATTGTTATTCATCTCGATTCTAAATCGATTGATCATTTTCAAAAATTGATAAAAAGAAATTGAGTCCTCTAATGGTCTTCGAGAACAGGGGTTCTTAGCCTTTTTGACTTTGGGGCCCAACTTTTCCAATACAGAGGGGCTCGTGATAAATTATATGAAAGCATGTGTTAATCACAAAGATTATTATCAAGGCTTAGGTCAGGCTGATTAGAAAATCAATTCTAATCAAATACGTTCCAACTAACTTAATAGTGTTATGTTTGGACTAAGGGGAGGTGACGGCAAACAGGCACTAGATGGCAGTCTGTACAATTATTTATTATATATATAGTAACATACATATATATATATATATATATATATATATATATATATATATATATATATATATATATATATATATATATATATAAAATAATTAACAATACTAATAAACTACAATGGAGTGTGACAAAATCCAAGAGTGTATGAGAGTGACTATGTGTGTAGATTAGCTGAAGTGTGTGTTATAGTGATGGGTCCGGCAACACCGATGCATCGGCGCATGCGTCGAGCTCATAGAGCGATACCCTGTGTCGGTGCGCGTACCGCTTTTAGAAAGTCACGTGACCGAACACGAGCTGTTTTGGTCACGTGACCGCTCATGAGCTGTTCTGGTCACGTGACCGCTCATGAACTGTATCGCACTGACGCCTGCGCGCCAAACTGTGTTTATTAGGAAGCGGCGCAATGCGTGTTGTTGACGAACACCGTTAGGGCCGCTTGTTGTCACTGTCACTCAAAGTTGCATTTCAAAATTACACAGAATAAATGTGTTTATTTTGTTTAGAATTCAGATGGGTTTGATTTGGTGCGCAGCATATATTGGCTGTGCGGCGCACGGTGTGCGCGGAGGACGCTTGAGCACTGCGCAATTGCGCAGGCGCGCACCTTAGAGGGAGCGTTGCTCACAAGGCACAGAGGAGGCGTCAGTGCGATACAGTTTGCGTATCGGTCACGTGACCAAAGCAGCTCATGATCGGTCACGTGACTTTCTAAAAGCGGTACGCGCACCGACACAGGGTTTCGCTCTATGAGCTCGACGCATGCGCCGATGCATCTGTGTTGCAGGACCCATCACTACTGTTACTAGAGAAAGATATAGGAATGACAGCGTGGCGAAGTTGGTAGAGTGGCCGTGCCAGCAATCGGTTACTGGGGTTCGATCCCCACCTTCTACCATCCTAGTCACGATACATGTTCACATTATTTGACTGTATCTAAAAAAGATAAAAACATATTTTTATTTAAATGAAGATATGAAATAATCCTAAATGAAATACAATGGCTTGGTTTATATTATTGTATATACTAGGTCATAAAATCAGTGTCAGTTGAGTCGGTCCATAGGTTGCCTGTAGGGATTTTTAATGTCCAGCAGATGTCAGTATTTAGTGACACAGTATCGACACAGTATCAATACAGTTTTGCAATGTGTCGAAACGCTTCATGAGGCCTCATCAACCCATCACTACAGTCAGGAAAGCAGGGGAACGACGAGGAATGACGAGTCACACAGCAACGTCAAACACAGGAACGGAGGTCTGCAGTAGGATGACACGACAATGAGACACGGAAGGGAAACAGACAGCGAGAGCAGGATTGCATCAAGCAGGATGATCGCTTACTATACACCAATTGAAGACTATATTCCGGCGGCGGCATGCCAGGTTGTCCACGCTTATGAAGGCAGCTACTTCATTAACGGCAGGTGTGCTGATAGATGATTGCCGCCAGCTGTGGAGGTGCGTGGCCGCGGTCTGCGCGGCGCATGTGGGGGCGTGTCCTGCGGTGCTTGCAGTGCGCAAGGATGAGGGATGAGAGATAACAATAAATGTTTCTTAACTAAACTATGAGCTTTATCACTTTAGTCATAATTTTTGCGCTTAAGAACCTTTAATGACTTTAGCTCCAGGCTTGTTTGATATTGTCAATCCTGCCACAAGTGGTGGAATAGTGTATTACAACTGAGTACCACTGCGGCCCATATGGACAACAGCTGATAAACACATATTTTTTGGTGGCTCCACTGTTCTCTAAAAAGTTTTTCCCATTTAAACTAACTGGTTTTTAGTAAATAATTCTGTTCTGAAAAGTCAGACCGAAACGAAATTGACAAAAAAGCAGAGCAGTTTGTTCCGTAACAAATATTTTAAATGCATTTAATCTGTTCCAAAGAAAGTAAGAACAGGAAACATTGGGGCAAGGCAATATGGCTGAAAACTGTATCACAATATAAGTTGTTTTTATATGTCGATATGAATAAATTATGATATTTTTCATGACATTTGGAAAAAAAAGAAGCAGGAAATTTTTTTTTAAATTATACATGTAACCTTGCTCTGATTATAATTCTGTCAGTTATCAAAGCAGAAAGGAAAGGAAATGTCAACACAAGCATGGAAAACAATCAATGTAAACAAAATTGTAAAATCACATTGAACACTTAATAACTTCTTAAAATGAAGGTGCAGAAATAAGGAATATGTAAGAAATGCTTAATAAAGTGTAACAAAATAGTGCAAAGTGTGAAAATGTAAACATAGAGAAACCAGAGAAAAACTATTTTCTGCAGGTTTAATGCCAGGAAGTTACAGCTGTGCTCTAAAGGGTGAGCGCGGCTAAGGTAGTGTGGTATTACCGGTCTTGGTGGGGATGAGCGCCCTGCTCTATTTACAGACCACATTGGTTTGACTCCAGTCCCTTTTGAAAAAAATCAAAAAAACTCTCATACAATCGAGGTGTCCAAAACATCTCGATTGTATGAGTTTTTTTTTATTTATTTTTTTTTTTTCTTTTCGTTTTTTTTTCTTTTTGACTTTTCCTCTTTTATCCACAATTTCTTCATTTTTGCTTTCTCTTCTCACTCCATGTAAAGAATCAACCCAGAGACAAAAAAAATGGCGCAACCAAACTTGATAGTTGATAATGTTACCTGATTGGCTTTTAGTGTGTCACTCCCACTAATCAGTGATCACTTCAGTGCCCTTGTTCATTCAACCAACCTTCGCAACTTCCACTTTCTTCCGACAAAGAAGAAAATAAAATTATCGAACACATTTTTATTGATATTGTGTCTATTGTGATATATATATATATATATATATATATATATATATATATATATATATATATATATATATATATATATATATATATATATATATATATATATATATATATATATATATATGTATATATATATGTATATATATATATATATATATATATATATATATATATATATATCACAATATATATATATATATATATATATATATATATATATATATATATATATATATATATATATATATATATATATATATATATATATATATATATATATATATATATATATATATATATAATTTTATCACCCAGCCCTACAAAACACATTTGATACTGATTATAGTTTTACATGCAAAAAACGAAGTAAAAAACAAAATTAACAAAATTAATTAATCAACATTTCTTTAACTTCATCAAACACTTTTGTTGGCAAAGACGGCAATGAGTGGAAAGGCAGGAGGAGATAGCCAAACAATCTTTCTTTTGCCAAGAGTTCTTTTATTAATTCAATCGTGTTTCGCGCCTTCTATCAAAGTACAAACACACTCAACTTCCGGCTGCTAGGAGCTAGCAGCTACACAATAGCACACAAGCTTGACATATGTAATAATCATTGAACAATATTGCAGTGTAATACAACACATTTGTAGTTGCGTATTATTTACACATACAAAGTCTCCAAGGCAGAAGCATATTAGAAAGCATCCAGTAACAAACGTGTCCACGTCGCTTGTTTTACTGTGTCGTGAGCATTACTTGATTCATTATTGTGGCCACTTAGTTTCACCTCCACTCTAACTTAAAGAAAGGATAAGTCCATTCAGACTGTTAATAATAAATAGGTTGGTGTTTTCCATACCTTCCATTGTTCTCTGTTTTCTCATTTCACTTGATCAAACCTTTTTTAACATGCCACACTACAAAATAAGAAAAGGATGTATGCTTCCTGACGATATCGTATGGGATCAATGTCGGTATTGGCCAATATTCAAGGCTCCAGTATTGGTACCATATCGGAAATTAAAAAGTTGTATCAGGGCACCCCAAATCCAACCTGTTCTGTATTATTTGGTATGGTGTGTTTTTCTTTCTTTCCTTCTTAATATAGTGACCGAAAGATGGCTCTAAAAAATTGTGAAAAGAAAAACGTATTAACTTATTATTTATACATTTTGAATCAGACAAAGGCAACACTTTAAATGGAGCATGTGTACCTAATGTTATGGCTGGCGGGTGCTCGTTAACACAGTTACACTGTAGATAAATTAAAGGCATACTGAAATTATTTTTTTTAATTCAAACGGAGATAGCAGATCCATTCTATGTGTCATACTTGATCATTTCGCGATATTGCCATATTTTTGCTGAAAGGATTTAGTAGAGAACATCGACGATAAAGTTCGCAACTTTTGGTCGCTGATAAAAAAAGCCTTGCCTGTACTGGAAGTAGCGTGACGTCACAGGTTGAAAGGCTCCTCACATTTCCCCATTGTTTACAATATAGCGAGAGCGATTCGGACCGAGAAAGCGACGATTACCCCATTAATTTGAGCGAGGATGAAAGATTCGTGGATGAGGAACGTGAGAGTGAAGGACTAGAGTGCAGTGCAGGACGTATCTTTTTTCGCTCTGACCGTAACTTAGGTACAAGGATTCATTGGATTCCACACTTTCTCCTTTTTCTATTGTGGATCACGGATTTGTATTTTAAACCACCTCGGATACTATATCCTCTTGAAAATGAGAGTCGAGAACGCGAAATGGACATTCACAGTGACTTTTATCTCCACGACAATACATCGGCGAAGCTCTTTAGCTACGGAGCTAACGTGATAGCACATTGGGCTTAAATGCAGATAGAAACAAAAGAAATAAGCCCCTGACTGGAAGGATAGACAGAAAATCAACAATACTATTAAACCATGGACCTGTAAATACACGGTTAATGCTTTCCAGCCTGGCGAAGCTTAACAATGCTGTTGCTAACAACGCCATTGAAGCTAACTTAGCAACGGGACCTCACAGAGCTATGCTTGTTCAGAACGCTGCTGCTAGAGTTCTAACAAAGACCAAAAAATGTGAGCACATTACACCAATTCTTAAATCTTTACATTGGCTCCCTGTACATCAGAGAATTGATTTCAAAATCCTCCTGCTCACATATAAATCACTACATGGTCTAGGGCCGAAGTATATTACTGATATGCTCCCACTATATAAGCCCTCTAGATCACTAAGATCTTCTGAGACCAATCTGTTAGCGGTTCCAAGAGTAAACTCAAATCAAGGGAGATCATCATTCAGTCACTATGCAACAAATAGCTGGAATAAACTTCCTGAAGATGTCAGACTTTCCCCAACTCTGACTACTTTTAAAACTAGACTGAAGACTTTTATGTTCACCTTAGCTTTCAGCTAAATCTTTTAATCTTTTAACTTTTAACGTCTGCACTGTTTTTATTTTTATTGTCTGCATTTTAATTTTGCTTTTATTTTCTTTCATTTCACTTTGTTGTCTGTGAAGCACTTTGAGTCTGCCTTGTGTATGAAAAGCGCTATACAAATAAAGTTGCCTTGCCTTGCCTTGCCTAAAAACATTAGCTATCCACCTACACCAGCCAGCCCTCATCTGCTCATCAACACCCGTGCTCACCTGCGTTCCAGCGATCGACGGAGCGACGATCATAGGTGCGGTCGGCGGCCCGGAGACGGAGGAAGTCAAGGTGAGTTTGGCGGCTAGCGCGTCTGCTATCCATCTCAAAGTCCTCCTGGTTGTGTTGCTGTAGTCCGCCGCTAATACACCGATCCCACCTACAACTTTCTTCTTTGCAGTCTCCATTGTTCATTAAACAAATTGCAAAAGATTCACCAACACAGATGTCCAGAATACTGTGGAATTTTGAGATGAAAACAGAGCTTTTTGTATTGGATCCAATGGGCCCGAATACTTCCGTTTCAACGAGTGACGTCACGCGCATACGTCATCATATATAGACGTTTTCAACCGGAAGTTTAGCGGGAAATTTAAAATTGCACTTTATAAGTTAACCCGGCCGTATTGGCATGTTTTGCAATGTTAAGATTTCATCATTGATATATAAACTATCAGACTGCGTGGTCGGTAGTAGTGGGTTTCAGTAGGCCTTTAAGTGTGTTATTATGATGTTTGAGGAATAAGAATCATTTTCAAGTGCTTTGAAGACGTCTGATGAGGCAGCAAGTGCCGTCATGCAGGCTTTAAAAAATGTGTTAGGATTACGTCCTCTCAAAACCTTCCCAGAGCCAATTTAATCCCGGCTGTTTACAATCTGCCAGCCTTACGTAACACACTAAAGATACAACACACACACACGCACGCACGCACGCACACACACACACACACACACACACACACACACACACACACACACACACACACACACACACACACACACACACACACACACACACACACACACACACACACACACACACACACACACACACACCAGTGAAGTCATGCTTATATCGGTCCTTGTGATGACATCCATTAATTGTAGCAACAACAACAAAAATGTCAACACAACATCAATCTTAATGAGGGTTTGATAACCTGCATCTTTTTGTTCAGCCATTTTCCTCTGACACGGATTTTATTCATCCCTTTTAGTGCTGCAGTTCAACTTTAATGTCTCTTTACTGCCGTCCACATCAACATTGGGCTCATTGATTGATTTTCAAGCAGTAAAAGTTTTACCGCAGGAGGATTTTCTGCTTGAATCTCAACCTACACACTCTGGGTCTGCTGTGTATTGTAAAAACAACTTGGAAAATACAGTGGAAACTTTGATGAGTCGGCTATCTGTGCTGTAAACCTCCGGCTCGGGGTTGGCTCAATCTAAAAAGCTAGCATGCTAACGTTAGCATTAGAGATGTCCGATAATGGCTTTTTTGCCGATATCCGACATTCCGATATTGTCCAACTCTTAATTACCGATTCCGATATCAACCGATACCGATATATACAGTTGTGGAATTAACACATTATTATGCCTAATTTTGTTGTGATGCCCCGCTGGATGCATTAAACAAAGTAACAAGGTTTTCTAAAATAAGAGAACAACTTCAACTCAAGTTATGGAAAAAAGTGCCAACATGGCACTGCCATATTTATTATTGAAGTCACAAAGTGCATTACTTTTTTTAACATGCCTCAAAACAGCATCTTGGAATTTGGGACATGCTCTCCCTAAGATAATCCTGATACCCACTACAACTATGGGAAATACTATACTTTGACTTTCACAAAGTGCATTATTTTTTATTTTTTTTAAACATGCCTCAAAACAACAGCTACACAAACAATGAAGGCACACAGCTTCAGTCCAGAGTATACTAGAGTAACAAAGTAAACAATAACATAGTCCTCCTTTATTGCAAGACTGCCTGGTATACTGTATAATAGGAAATTATAAACTGGGCTCAATCTGCCCCTCTAACGTATTTGTATGAGTAACACAAATGATCTGCAAACTAGTGGTGAGTGCTTGAAGTGGCCTACCAGTCAGCCAGAGTTTCTGAAATGCTGCGTTGAGACAGGGCACCTCCGTTCACTGCAAGCTGCTTTCGGTGTTTGCTTCTCATCTATCTTCCGCTTGTATTCATCGTGTATCTCCTTATGATTCTTGAAGCGGTGGGAGATCTAATTGCTTGTATTAAAGGAAGATGTCTTGGTTCCTCCTCGCATAACCAAGTTTTTGCAGTCATTGCAAATTGCCAGTTTTTTATCCGTCAGACACACTTTAAAATAATCCCAAAAAATAGACATGGTGTCGTTAGTCGCTCGCTTGTTAGCCACGGCTACAGCACCGGCAACAACACACTCTTGTTGTTGTTTTGCTGCGCTCGCGGCGGTTTGATGAGGTCATCAAGCGTCGCCAGTAAACCTCTCATGCTGCAGTCGTCAACTCCTGTGTTGTGTGTGAGAGAGGGGATAGGGAAGAGGGGAGAGGGGAGGGGCTGCTGACTGTAAAACGCAACTGCTCTGTACTTTAAAAAGTAATTAATTTTACTTTTTGAAACCGATACCGATAATTTCCAATATTACATTTTAAAGCATTTATCGTCTCTAGTTAGCATAATAACGTAGAAAAAGTTCAACTTCGAAGACGGTGCCACGTTTGAAAAACAACAACATCCTTTTAGATGTAAACAACTACAATTAGATACAATGCTAGCATAAAATGTTAACATGCTAACCTTAGCCTGATGACATAGGAACATTTGTGTTTGTATGCATCTAAACGCATAATTTTTAGGTTTATATGAATAAAAATAGTAAAAAGCTTGCATAAAACATTAGCATACTAACGTTAGCATATTATGGATTGATTGATTGATTGAAACTTTTATTAGTAGATTGCACATAATGGGAACAGCATACATACAAGATAGCGGAAAGTATCAAAATCCTCTGATTTCAGGTTTAAATGATTAAAATGAGCTAAAAGGCAAACATAAAACGTTAGCATTCTGAAATTAGCAAGATAATATAAGAAAAGTTAGCATACTTCGATAATGGTGCCAAGTAGAGATGTCTGATAATATCGGGCTGCCGATATTATCGGCCGATAAATGCTTTAAAATGTAATATCGGAAATTATCGGTATCGGTTTCAAAAAGTAAAATTTATGACTTTTTAAAACGCCGCTGTGTACACGGACGTAGGGAGAAACACAGAGCCCCAATAAATCTTAAAGGCACTGCCTTTGCGTGCCGGCCCAATCACATAATACCTACGGCTTTTCACACATACAAGTGAATGCCATGCATACTTGGTCAACAGCCATACAGGTCAAACTGAGGGTGGCGTATAAACAACTTTAACACTGTTACAAATATGCGCCACACTGTGAACCCACACCAAACAAGAATGACAAACACATTTCGGGAGAACATCCGCACCGTAACACAACATAAACACAACAGAACAAATACCCAGAACCCCTTGCAGCACTAACTCTTTCGGGACGCTACAATATACACCCCCCGCTACCCCCCACCTCAACCTCCTCATGCTCTCTCAGGGAGCGCATGTCCCAAATTCCAAGCTGCTGTTTTGAGGCATGTTAAAAAAAATAATGCACTTTGTGACTTCAATAATAAATATGGCAGTGCCATGTTGGCATTTTTTTCCATAACTTGAGTTGATTTATTTTGGAAAACCTTGTTACATTATTTAATGCATCCAGCGGGTTACGCAACAAAATTAGGCATAATAATGTGTTAATTCCACGACTGTATATATCGTTATCGGTTGATATCGGAATCGGTAATTAAGAGTTGGACAATATCGGACACCTCTAGTGCCAAGTATCAAAAGCCATGATTTTTAGGTTTAAATGAATAAAATTCGCTAAAATGCTAGCATAAAACGTTAGCTTGCTAACGGAGGCTAGATGACATAGGAAAAGTTATTGTACTTCTAAGATGTAGCCAGGAATCGAAAGCCATGATTTTTAGGTTTATACGAAATAGATTTGCTATAATGCCGCCATAAAGTATTAGCATGCTAACATAGGAGAAATGAGCATACTTCCAAGATGGCTCCAAGTATCAAAATCAAAGATTTTTTGGTTGAAACATACAAATTTAGAAAAAATGCTATTGTAAAGCTAACTTTAGCATGCTCGCACGTGACCAGAAAGGAGGAAATACCAAAAGTGGCGAGGGACTTTTATAATGTTCGTACACCACGTCTGGCATATACTTGTATTTTTATGTGCGTAAAATAGCTAAAATGTTAAAATACTAATAGTTAACATGCTAGCACCTAGCAAGATAGCATGTCCTGGATGTACTGAACATTTAGATGTTGAAACAGTTAAAATCCGTTGAGTAATGAGGAAACTAAGAACAGGCAATGACGCCTCATTACGCTGTTTCCTGAAAAAAAATCTACCATTGTAAGGGTGCGTACATAATCAATGGGGCCAAGTGTACCTAATCAATGGGCCCATTGACAGTCTTTTCCCCTAATGGCGTCGCTATGGTAACACGAAATGTTCCCAAAATAAAGTAGCGCTGGAGGCGCAATCGAGACCTTTCAAACGATGTAAGATATGTTGGGGTTCGTTGGCCGGTTCGTCCCGTATTGAACGCGACAGAATTAGATAGGAGAAGAAGAAGAAAGGATAAGTCCAAGCAATATTAATTTGGGCTGTTTGCCTTACAGGAGGCCCATAATAATGAGACATCTTATTTATAGGCGCCTTAGTATTTACAACAATCTAGTCCAGTCCACAAAGTGATAGGCAAGCGGTGAGGATCTGGATAAATGTGCGAGTGGTGGAATCCATTTTTAGGGTCAGAATGTTACTGATCTCTGACAGCTGCTCCAACCATCCTGTCTTTTTTTCCCCATTCCTTTTGAACTCCCATCCTCAGATTTATGTCCTCCATACGTCCCGGCGAAGCTGGCATGCGGAACGTTTATACAGAGGCCAAAGAGGTGCGTGCAGCATCCACAGGTTCAGGGACCTCCCCAAGGAAGCAGAGCGCATCAGCTTTCAGAGAGGATTGACCCTGTGACCTTTTGGGTGACGTGGTCATCCGTCATGAAAAAAAATGTCCCAGAGGTTTTTAAGGATATTTTAAGAGGTTTACTTTTTTTTAAAGGAGGTTTTGAGAAAATGCATAGGTGGGTAGTAATGCTCTACATTTACTCTGTTACTTTTACTTTTTGGATCAATTGCATTTGTCAGGGTAGTTTTAAAGGGGAACTGCCCTTTTTTTAAAATTTTTTGCCTACCATTCACAATCCTTATGTAAGACAAGAGCACATAGGTTTTTCTTTTTTATGCATTCTATCTCGTAAATAAAGAGTAACTATGCAGCCAGTGGGGGTAAATTCACATTAACATTGAGCCAACACACTGTCATGCTGTTGAATGAGAAAATATAATAACATATAACATGAATAAGTATTTTTAATATATTAATGTTAGCATTTAAGATGGACAGCAATTAGCACTCTAGTTGTCAGCTAGCAATTGGCGCCCTAAATGTCAGTGTTAGCGGAGTATTTACCTTCCTTTGAGCAAAATGGAAAGCTTTGGAAGTTACTAGCTTTGGCCTTGGTTTCTTCTAGAAGAAGATATAAACAATGATGTCACTCTGTTTCCTGTGAGTGAGAGTGTACAAGGATGTGTGTGTGCTCAGCACTTATGCCAAGTTAATTTTCGGTTGCCAAGGTGTGGCAGTAAGGTGGACAAAAGCATGTGAGGAGGGCGACCATTTTCAGAGAAGGCTCCAGACTTTAGACAGCTATACATATATATATATGTATATGTGTATATATGTATAGCTGTATGTATGTATAATATATATCAGTGGCGTGCAGTCACTAGAGGCAGGGGAGGCGGGGCCTCACCTGCCATCATGGAAAGAAAAGAAAAAGAAAAAGAAAAAAAAAATAATTAAATTGTTATATGTATCCAGTGATTATACTAAAGTTATTTTCCATTTAACTTCACCAGTTTTAGATTATTTTTATTTTTATTTTCACATTTGCCATTCAAGTACTGAGAAGAGACGGTGCGGTGATCAGCAGCCAGTTGAGGCACTTGTGCCTCACCATGGATTGCGACTCGGCTAACTGCTGGCCTGCTGTGTAGTGAGACCGTATTGCTATATGAATTATATTATACATTTCCATAGTTTATGTGCTGAGGTATTTGTTTGTTGGTTGTCCTGCAATTGGATTGGATGAGAGCTGTGTGATGAAAACAATGTAGATCTAATTTGATTGGCTGTTGTACTGAGAGCACACACGTTGACACGCAGCACACACGCTGATAGACAGACACGTACAAAATGAAAGCTACGGAGCGCTCCCAAATAACTTTTTAAGCTTTAGGTTTTGGGGAAAGTAGCAAGTCATGTCAAGTCAAAAGGCTCAAGTCCAAGTGAAGTCACAAGTCATTGATGTTAAAGTCTAAGTCGAGTTGCAAGTCTCTTTACATTTTGTCAAGTCGAGTCTAAAGTCATCAAATTCATGACTCGAGTCTGACTCGAGTCCAAGTCATGTGACTCGAGTCCACACCTCTGGTATGTATATATATATATATATATATATATATATATATATATATATATATATATATATATATATATATATATATATATATATATATATATATATATATATATATATATATATATATACATATATGTGTGTATATATATATATATATATATATATATATATATATATATATATATATATATATATATATATATATATATATGTGTGTATATATATATATATATATATATATATGTATATATATATATATATATATATATAAATATATATATATATATATATAGATATATATATATATATATGTGTGTATATATATATACACATATATATGTGTGTGTATATATATATATATCAGTGGCGTGCCGTCACTAGAGGCAGGGGAGGCACGGCCTCACCTGCCATCATGGAAAGAAAAAAAAAGTAAAAATAAAAAAAATAAAAATTAAATTGTTATGTGTATCCAGTGATTATACTAATGTTATTTTCCATTTAACTTCACCAGTTTTAGATTATTTTTATTTTTATTTTCACATTTGCCGTTCAAATACTGAGAAGAGACGGTGCGGTGATCAGCAGCCAGTTGAGGCACGTCACTGATTTGTGCCTCAACATGAATTGTGCGCAATGACTCGGCTAACTGCTGGCCTGCTGTGCAGTGAGACTGTATTGCTATATGAATTATATTATACATTTCCATAGTTTAGTTAGCTGAGGTATATAATGTACAATGTATTTTGTCAACAACTCTATGTGTGTAATGTATTTTTAGTGCTGAGCATTCATAAAACTCTGCTGCGAAAACACACTGTGTGAGGCTCGTCTCATAACCCCGCCTCCTGGTGCCAAGCAACTCCGCCGCAGAACGCACCGCCCGACGGGAGCGCCGCGGCCACACCAACCAAAGCCCACACCCAAACCCTCAACGTGCAAGACCGAATCCACCCAAAAAAAGTCACTTAACAAGAAGCCAAAAAGTGCAAAAACAACAATGCTCGTGCTGCAGGAGCCGCGAACGACCGCAGGGACACAACATTAGGTACACCTAATGTCCTGTCAATGAGAAAGGACGCAAAAGAGAAAGGCTCCGCTCTTGCTACCGGAGTTTTTTGTTAAATCTGAAGATTTTGACCACTGATTTGCGATCACAGCCACAGGAGAGTACCCTGGCATCTTCAATCTGATTTTGGTCAGTTGAGAGGCACTGATACGCTGAAAGAAGGCGAGTTGAGAGAGCCGTTAGACTCAAGCCAAAGGCGCCTTCCCGCAGTTCAAAGCGGTTGCCTAGCAACCAAAAGCTACGGCGAGTTTACAGCTGTTTTAAAGTGATCCCGACGTCGCAGAGTGATATAAGTTGACAGGCTGACACCTCAAATTGATGTCTGAACGGCGCAAGATACGAAATTGTTGGAAAAAACAAGTTAAAGTGCCGCAAGTCGCTAAAGAAGCAACTGCCGTTAAGACACAAGCAAGAGGCAGTGACGTCAGTGACTGCCGCGATGCGAAAAGGTAAAGGAAAGATTGAAATCCCGAAACCTTCGGGGTCAGCTGTTACAGAACACAACTGGGAACAAGATTTGAGGTTGGACACAGGACATGATGGGAATCAAGAAGTGATAATACAAATACTTGAAGAAATGAAAGAAGAAATGAAAGAAATGAAAGAAGAAATGAAAGAAGAAATGAAAGAATTGAAAGAATATCTGAGAAAAGTAACAACAGAACACCAACAAGATGTGAAAAGTCTGCAGGAAAATATAGAAAATCTGCAATCTCAGAACAACAGAAGAAATAATGAAGCCACTGAAATGAGCAAACAAATGAAGATCCTTCAAGAAGACAACAACATGCTGAGGAATATCATAGATGAAATGGATCAGGACAAACGAATGAATGATATCATCGTGACTGGGCACCGAATTAAACCAAGATCCTATGCGAAAGCTGTGAATAATGAAGGTGAACCAGATGAAATGGATATGATCTCAGCAGAACAGCAAGTGGTCAACTTCCTGCAATCAAAGGAAATTTAAATTGACATTAATACCATCGAAACATGCATCCCACTGAACGGAAGAAACAACAACGCCACTCCAGTCGTGCTCGTGAAACTCGTAAACAGAAAATCTAAAATGGCATTGCTGAGACAGGGAAAGAAGCTGAAGGGAACAAATGTGTACATGAATGAGCATCTCACAAAACGCAATGCTGGAATCGCCAAGAAAGCACGCGACTTGAGAAGGCAGGGAAAAATCCAGGGAACTTGGAGCACCAACTGTAAAATCTACATCAAGCTGAATGGAGGTCCAGAAGCAAGAGTAATTGTTGTCCATGACATCAAGGACCTGGACAATTTTTAAAGTTTACACAGCTACCAAAACAACGATGATAATGGACTCTGACAGAAAACAAACACCCAAATTCAACATCGACACTACTGTGTTCCAAGGGACGACTAAACAAGAGGACCTACATTCAGGATTGCATTCACCTACACTTATTGAGATTATTGAAACAACATCAAAGATTGTTGAACAAGAAAATATGGAACTAAAAAATTTCTGCAACAAAGATTACAAAAACCAGGATTTGGAAAATGATATAGATCCAGATACAAATTTTTTCTCCCACATCAGTAATAATTGTTTTTATTATACAGATGATCAATATAATAGCAACATTACATGCGATAACAAATTGTCAATTATTCATTTTAATAGCAGAAGCTTGTATGCAAACTACAACAACATTAAGAACTTTTTGGAACACATCAATGAACCATTCAAAGTGATTGCTGTTACAGAAACATGGATTGATGATAAAAAAGGAATAGATTTTGATCTGGAGGGATATGAACTAAACTACATCAACAGAACCAACAAAAATGGAGGAGGAGTAACTGTGTACGTGATGAAGAACCTGAACTACAAAGTGGTAAAAAACATGTCATTTGCTATAGATAATATCTTAGAATGTATAACCATTGAAATATGTCAGGAAAAAGGCAAAAACATTTTCATCAGTTGTATATATAGATCACCTAAGTCAAGTATAGAAACATTTGAAGAATGGATCAAGGCTACTTACATGGATAATGGTCAAAGAATAATGTTCTTATGTGGTGACTTTAATATTGACTTATTGAACCCTAACAAGCAAAAGTCTATTGATGACTTCATTGAAACAATGTACAGCATAAGTTTATATCCAAAAATCACAAAGCCAAGTAGAATCACAGCACACTGTGCCACGCTTATTGATAATATTTTTACCAATGAGTTTGACAATAACACTACAAGTGGTCTACTTATTACCGGCGTTAGTGATCATCTGCCAGTTTTTACAATATATGATGGACACTACAAGAAGAAAATGGAAGACAAAAGGACATTTCGAAGACTGTGCACAGAGAAGAGGATGACTGCTTTCAAAATTGAGCTACAAAAGCAAGATTGGGACAATGTGTACAATGAAAAAGAGGTTGATGAAGCATATGAACATTTCTTAAACAAGTTCATAATACTTTATGACAAACATTGTCCATGGATACAACTTAGTAATAAACAGAGAAAGAATAACCAACCATGGATGACAAAAGGATTAAAAAATGCTTGTAAGAAGAAGAATACACTATATAGAGAATTTATAGCACAAAGAACTATAGAGGCAGAAATTAAGTACAAAAAGTATAAAAACAAGTTAACAGAAATACTACGATCATGTAGAAAAGAATATTACAGTGAATTATTGGACAGGAACAAAAATAATATGAGAGCAACATGGGGCATCCTCAATAGCATTATTAAAAATGGCACAAAGAGGGACTACCCTCAATACTTTTTAGACGGAAATAAAAACAATGACAACATAAAGGAAGTAGTTGAAAGCTTCAATAATTATTTTGTAAATATTGGACCAAAATTGGAAGAAAGGATTCCAGACCCAGTTCCAATTGAGGACTATAATGATACCATAGAGCGAAATCCCAACTCCATGTCCCTCAGTAATGTGACACAGGAGGAAATAGTTACAATCGTGAAAAAATGTAAATCTAAGACTTCAACTGATTGTAATGGAATTGATATGGATATGATAAAAAAGGTTATAGAAGAGATCTCAGGACCATTAATGTATATTGGTAACCTATCATTTCAAACAGGTACATTCCCAAACAAAATGAAAATAGCTAAAGTTGCACCAATTTATAAGACTGGAGATAAACATCAATTTACAAATTATAGACCTGTTTCTTTACTTCCACAATTTTCTAAAATCATTGAAAAACTGTTTAATAACAGATTAGAGAGTTTCATAAATAAAAATAGAATACTCGAAGAGAACCAATATGGATACAGAGCTAATGTCTCAACTTCAATGGCTTTAATTGAAATTACAGAAGAAATTGCCAATGCAATAGATAGTAAAAAATGTGCAGCGGCAGTTTTTATGGATCTAACTAAAGCATTTGACACAATTAATCACAATATTTTAATCAAAAAACTAGAACGATATGGCATCAGAGGGTTAGTCTTAAACTGGATAAGAAGTTATCTAACGAACAGGAAACAATACGTGAAGCTAGGCGAACACACGTCTACAACGCTAAATATATCCTGTGGTGTACCTCAGGGATCAATATTAGGACCTAAATTATTCAATCTCTATATAAATGACATTTGTAAAGTTACAAAAGATTTAAAGTTAGTATTATTTGCGGATGATACAACAGCGTTTTGTTCAGGAGAGAACACACAGGAGATAATACAAATAATAACAGAAGAAATTAACAAATTAAAAAGATGGTTTGACAAAAACAGACTATCGTTGAATCTTAGTAAAACTAAAATAATGCTATTTGGTAATAGTAGAAGAGAAAGTCAAACACAAATACAAATAGACGGAATAGAAATTGAAAGAGTAAATGAAACCAAATTTCTAGGTATAATGATTGATGATAAATTGAACTGGAAATCTCACGTAAAAAATATACAACATAAAGTTGCAAGAAACACGTCAATAATGAATAAAGCAAAACATGTTCTAGACAAAAAATCACTTCATAGTCTATACTGCTCACTAGTGTTACCATATCTGAGTTACTGTGTAGAAATATGGGGAAATAATTACAAAAGTACACTTCATTCATTAACGGTGTTACAAAAAAGATCAGTTAGAATAATACATAATGTTGGATATAGAGAACATACAAATCCTTTATTTATTGAATCAAAAATACTGAAATTCCACGACATAGTGAATTTGCAAACAGCTAAAATTATGCACAAAGCAAACTATAATCTGCTACCCAAGAATATACAACAATTCTTCTCAACAAAAGAGGAGAAATATAATCTTAGAGAAAAATGTAATTTAAAACATTTGTACGCACGTACAACACTTAAGACCTTCAGTATATCAGTATGTGGAATTAAATTATGGAATGGATTAAGCAAAGCAATCAAACAATGTACTAATATGATCCACTTCAAGAAACTCTTCAAACTTAAAGTGTTTACAAAGTACAAAGAAGAAGAACCATGACAAACATTCTCAATTTATTTCATCCATCCATTCATTCATTCTTAAAGTAATCTTACTTATCTCATCATATGAAATATGACTTTCTTCACCAATTATTATTATTAAATTCTTACCATTATTTATTTATTTATTTTTATTGTGATTACATATGGAGTTTATTGTGAATAAATTGAGAACAGGAAGTGAATAAAAAAGTATCAGCAAGTGTTATGTAAAGAAAAGGGGTAGGATTAAATAAGCTCTGCTTCTTCCTACTCCTTTTCGAACATGTTGAAAAGAGAAACTGGAAATTGTGATGTATCATGTTGTATGCTGGCATGTTCGAAATAAACTCAAACTCTAACCTGCACTGCAGGTTCATATGTTTGCAAATCTGACTGTGATGATGCAGTCGTGCCTCACCAGACATTAATCTCACCGCACGCCACTGATATATATATATATATATATATATATATATATATATATATATATATATATATATATATATATATATATATATATATATATATATATATATATATATATATATATATGTATGTGTATATATATACACATATATATGTGTGTGTGTATATATATGTATATATATATATATATATATATATATATATATATATATATATATATATATATATATATATATATATATATATATATATATATATATATATATATATATATATATATATATATATGCACGGCGCCGCTGCTGCCCACTGCTCCCCTCACCTCCCAGGGGGTGAACAAGGGAATGGGTCAAATGCAGAGGACAAATTTCACCACACCTAGTGTGTGTGTGACAATCATTGGTACTTTAACTTAACTTTACACTTACAAACTGTAGCACACAAAAAAGCACATTTAATAAAAAAAATGTTATTATGGTCTTACCTTTACTTATAAGTGCGGGAACAGTGGTGTTTGTGTTGGAAGAGTTGTGAATGAATGAAATATGAAATCCGTGCTGCAGTCTGCAGGTGTACCTAATGTTGTGTCCCTCCGGTCGTTCGCGGCTCCTCCAGTGCGAGCATTGTTGTTTTTGCACTTTTTGGCTTCTTGTTAAGTGACTTTTTTTCGGTCTTGCACGCGGAGGGTTTGGGTGTAGGCTTTGGTTGGTGTGGCGCTCCCGTCGGGCGGTGCATTCTGCGGCGGAGGTGCTTGGCACCAGGAGGCGGGGTTATGAGACGAGCCTCTCACAGTGCGTCTTCGCAGCAGAGTTTTATGATCGCTCAGCACAAGAAATACGTCACACACATACAGTTGTTGACAAAATACATTGTACATTATATACCTCAGCTAACTAAACTATGGAAATGTATAATATAATTCATATAGCAATACGGTCTCACTGCACAGCAGGCCAGCAGTTAGCCGAGTCATTGCGCACAATCCATGTTGAGGCACAACGCAGTGACGTGCCTCAACTGGCTGCTGATCACCGCACCGTCTCTTCTCAGTATTTGAACGGCAAATGTGAAAATAAAAACAAAAATAATCTAAAACTGGTTAAGTTAAATGGAAAATAACTTTAGTATAATCACTGGATACATATAACAATTTAATTATTTTTTTTTTCTTTTTTTTTTCTTTCCATGATGGCAGGTGAGGCCGTGCCTCCCCTGCCTCTAGTGACTGCACGCCACTGATATATATATATGTATATATATATATATACTGTATATGTGTGTGTGTGTGTACAGCACAGTACAGGCCAAAAGTTTGGACGCACCTTCTCATTCAATGCATTTTCTTTATTTTCATGACTTTTTTACATTGTAGATTGTCATTTAAGGCATCAAAACTATGAATGAATATATGTGGAGTTATGTACTTAACAAAAAAAGGTGAAATAACTGATTACATGTTTTATATTCGAGTTTCTTCAAAATAGCCACCCTTTGCTCTGATTATGGTTTTGCACACTCTTGGCATTCTCTCGATGACCTTCAAGAGGTAGTCACCTGAAAGGGTTTTCACTTCACAGGTGTCATAGTTTTGATGCCTTCAGTGATAATTTACAATGTAAATAGTCATGAGAGTAAAGAAAACGCATTGTAATGAGAAGGTGTGTCCAAACATTTGGCCTGTACTATACATATATATTTATGTATCCATATCCATCCATTTCCTACCGATTCCTAGTACAGCCGCGTTGCAGCTGATAAGCTAACCCAAGAAGACTAACTCAAGAAGACTTTCGCCTCACTGGCACTATAGGAAGAAGGAAAATCATGCAAAAATACCAGTACAATATGCTGTTATTGTGATGTTTATTCATGTGCATATTCATTCAAATAGATAAACACCACACCACATATAGTTTAACACCAAAAAGCTTGTTCTTGATCTCTTTAGTTCTTACATGTTGCAACAATGACAGCTTAATGACAGTAAAACTCACAAATATCGCAGAACCCTGACTGGAAGAAAGTGCGCTCTAACATTTGACAGCACTAACTTCTGAGTAAATATCTGTATTGTAATGCTATTGTTTGTGTTTCAACTGGGTCCAAGGATCGGTACAAATACTGTACAAAACACAAGCTGTGTAAGAATAGTTGGTTTTCGCAGAACACAACTGTGCTTTAAAGTGTTCACATTCAGTGTCAATGAACCGCCTGTAAATAAAGTTGGTTCAAAGTGCTACGTGTAGCATTTTGTCCTAATGAACAACATGAGATAATTAACACTGATTATGAGTCACAGGAGGTGAACAAACTGTCAGGAAGTGCTGAAAGGGGTAGGGTCTGCATCTTTCTACTCCTTTTCAGACATGTTAAACCAGGGGTGTTCAAAGTGCAGCTGGGGGCCATTTGTGGCCCGCAGATACTTTTTATACGGCATTTAGCGCATTCTAAAAATACTATTAAAAAAAAAAATAAAGGGTAGAAGAAAAGAGCAAACAGGTGAAATAATATATAAATTATATAAATATAAAGAGAAACATTTGCAAGGTAGGCTCTAATAACAGGAAGCTGCCATGCAGGCTGTTTTTTTTCTTTAAAGCTGTCATTGCTAAAAAAAAATAACGAATCAAACGTAATGTTGTTATGAATTATTGACCCTATTCAAGGCTCCAATTACTTCACATCAAATATTCCACCTTGAAATATTTTTTGGGGAAAATGTTGCATATTTTGTGTTTGCCATTTCGAAAACTAAAAAGGGCATGAAACAAACAAAAATAACAAAAAATATAACATTTTGTACTTCACAAATAAATCTGAAGTTGATAAGATTTAAATGCTGAAAGAAAAAAGCATGTTTGACTAATTTGTAACACTTTCGTTAGTGGGGCCCTTTTGGATTCCCAATAATTTTTGTGGAATTTATAAAAAAACCCTCAATACTCAAAAAATACAATGAATTAAACCAATGTTGTTATGAATTATTGACCTATTCAAGGCTCCAATTACCTCACATCAAATATTCCACTTTGAAATATTTGGGGGTGAAAATGTTGCATATTTTGTGTGTTTGCCATATAAAAAAAAAACAAAGTATTATTTGACAAACAAATTTAAATACATAAAAAAAAAATAAAAGTAGCATATCGATTTGAAGCTGATCTACTGATTTAAGTGTTCAAACAAACAAAAGGATGTCTGATTTATTTTTAACACTTTCATAAGTGGGGCCTTTTTGGATCCCCAGGATTTTTAGTGTGATTTATTTTCTTAACTGCTTTTGCTAAAAAATAAAAAAGATAAAAAATGATATCAGTAGAAAAAACTACATTTAGTTTAGATAATAATGAGTCATATATTGGAATATGGGATCCATTATTTAAATTTGTTTTGACTATTAAATGAACCAAAATATGACTTATTATATCTTTGTGGAAAATATTGGACACAGTGTGTTGTCAAGCTTATGAGATGCGATGCAAGTGTAAGCCACTGTGACACTATTGTTCATTTTTTATTTATTTTTATTAATGTTTTTAGTGATAATATCAATGAGGGATTTTTAATCACTGCTATTTTGAAATTGTTACTATATTGATACTGTTGTTGATAATATTCATTTTTGTTTCACTACTTTTAGATTGTTCCGTGTCATGTTTGTGTGTCCTCAATTGCTCCGTTTATTGCTATTCTGAATGTTGCTGGGTCGGGTTTGGTTTTGGAATTGGATTGCATTGTTATGGTATTGCTGTGTATTGTTTTGTTGAATTGATTAATAAATTCATTAGAAAAAAAAGAAAAAAATCATAATGAATCAAGATCAGTGTTTTGAAATATTAATCTATTCAAGGATCCAATTACGTCACATCAAATATTCCCCTTTGAAATGTTTTTTTGTGGAAAATATTGCATGTTTTGTGTTTTTGCCATAACATTTTTTTTTCTATAACAAAAAGGGCATAAATCATATTTTTTTTAAGTTGATCTAGAGATAGAAGCGTTGGATATTAAAAAAAATTAAAAAATAACAAATGACTTTTGTGGGGGTGCCCGGGACCAAACTTGAGGGGCACCCCCACAAATTGGTTTGGTTTTTAAAATGAAAACTAGGAAAATGGACCCCGCATGTTTTAATGTTTCAGTGTGCGGCCCTCAATGGAAAAAACTGAAGCACCCCTGTGGTAAAGTGTAAACAAGTGATGCAATTTAATGTCACCTGCTAGCTTCTCTTCCTGTTACACACTACGTAACGTTCAGGGCACTGGTTTCTGGTTATTCAATGGACGGACGTCACCGTGTTACATTCAAATACTACTTGTGGCATCTTGAAAACGCTAACTTTCACAAACAGACCAAAAGTTGGGTCATATATGTTGTGTTGTTATCATCATACTGTGTATAATTAGTCATATATAAACAAAGAGAGTCTTCATGTCTCACTAACTTTCTCTCTCTTATCAAGTCTATTTGAGCTGATAAAACACATAAAGCACATTCGCATCTGAGCTCAGAACTGTGTCAGGGTTCTGTCCCAGGAGTCTCAGCACTGCTCCTCCCCCAGTGAGTCCGTGTTCTCGCCCAAGTCTATGGAGGCCGCTCTCATCTTCCCCCGACCAGGCCCTGGTCCAGAGTCGGGATCGGGACCGGCTATGCCCCCGTGGCCGGTGTAGACATCCAGGGTGCCGGAGATGGACTGCAGGGAGCGGTCCCGGAAGTAGTGGAAGGCCTCCTGGTCCAGGAAGTTCTGTTCCTCGCGGAGGCCCTGCTCGAACAGTTTGCGCTTGTGGCGGAACTCGATTACAGTTTTGGTGTAGGAGTTGAGCGTGGTGACGGAGGCGGCCATGCAGCACGTGAAGGAACCCCATGCCATGCTGATCGGAAAAAGACATTAATGTTCTCAGAAGATTGTAACCAACATCACAACTGCTGATGGTCGTTGACCAACTGTAACATTTAAGGAAACATGGGAGAATGGAGATAGATTTGGTGGTCCAGTCACTGGATGCACAAGGAACCAGCCTCTGGTGCAGGGGATTGTGGGAGTCTGCTTTGGAAGAACTACAATACTGACCTCATGGTTCAATCAATCAAAATGTATTTACAGTAGGCTGGGCGATATGGCTGAAAACTGTATCATGATATAAGTGTTTTAAATCGGTCAGATTTTCGAATGAATGGCGATTCCTATTTGTAACATATAACACTTATTTTTTGGCGGCCCTCCAGGGGGCAGTCGCAGCCCAACGATGCTCTAAAGCAGGGGTGTCAAACTCATTTTAGCTCAAAGGCCGCATGAAGGAAAATCTATTCGACGCGGGCCGGACTGCTAAAATAAGGGCATAATAACTTTTTAAAAAAAAGACAACTTCAGATTATTTTCTTTGTCTCACTTTGGCCAAAAATAGAACAAGTACATTCTGAAAATGTACATACTACAAATAATAATTTTGGCGAAACACTTGATGTAAGTTGAAAACTCTGAGGGAAAAAATTGGTGCAGTTTTAAAAACACCACGAAGAACACAATTAACTTAGACTTTGTCTGTGTCTTTACAAAGCCATTAACTTTAAGCACTTCCTGTTTGGCATTCTAATGTTGGCAGTAGAGATGTCCGATAATATCGGACTGCCGATATTACCGGCCGATAAATGGTTTAAATGTAATATCGGAAATTATTGGTATCGGTTTCAAAAGTAAAATGTATGACTTTAAAAAAATAAATAAATACATAAAAAAATAAAATAAAAAAGGCACTGCCTTTGCGTGCCGGCCCAGTCACATAATATCTACGGCTTTTCACACAAACAAGTGAATACAAGCCATACTTGGTCAACAGCCATACTGGTCACACTGAGGGTGACCGTATAAACAACTTAAACACTGTTACAAATATGCGCCACACTGTGAACCCACACCAAACAAGAATGACAAACACATTTCGGGAGAACATCCGCACCGTAACACAACATAAACAAAACAGAACAAATACCCAGAACCCCTAGCAGCACTAACTCTTCCAGGACGCTACAATATACACCCCCCACTACCACCCTAACCCCCCCCCCCACCCCCCCACCCCCCCAACCCGGCCCACCTCAACCTCCTCATGCTCTCTCAGGGCATGTCCAAATTCCAAGCTGCTGTTTGAGGTATGTTGAAAAAAATAATGCACTTTGTGACTTCAATAATAAATACGGCAGTGCCATGTTGGCATTTTTTCCCATAACTTGAGTTGATTTATTTTGGAAAACCTGTTACATTGTTAATGCATCCAGCGGGGCATCACAACAAAATTTGGCATAATAATGTGTTAATTCCACAACTGTATATATCGGTATCGGTTGATATCGGATTCGGTAATTAAGAGTTGGACAATATCGGAATATCGGATATCGGCAAAAAAGCCATTATCGGACATCTCTAGTTGGCAGTTTATTAAAAATGTTTGGAAAAGCAACCGATTGTTTCCACAAACCGCTGCATTGGTGAAATCCGCACACTGCCACAACACATTCATTTATCATCATTCAAATATTACAATTATAATTAAACATGGTGTTAGTTATCAAAACGACACCATAGCTTTGTGATGTGGCTTTTGTGAACAGAGCCTGCTGGGACTTAAGACCTGTTTTAATTCTTCCACCTTCTGTAGCCTTTGTTCCGTGTCCATATTCTTGTCTTTGTCTTAGACATTTCATAGTGCCTTCTTAGATGATATTATTTCATTACAGCCACACTTTGTCCACACAGAAAACACACAAGTTTGTTTTTTACCTTCGTGAACATGTACTCTGCCTCCCACCTGGCTTAAAACTCCCTGTTCTCACCGTTCACCTTCCTTTAAGCCATTATTGGGGATGGGGTTGCTGAAAGTTGACGTCTGCTGATGAATAATGAAGCCGAGGCCACTTGCAGTGCTGTAGTGAGTTTGCGGGCTACCTTTGCATTGTGGTTAATGGAGTATTGGTGCGTGCAAAACAGCAGCAGGCGGCTCTGGCCTACGGGCCGGTTCTAATACTAATCAAATATCATCCCGGGGGCTATAGATAATTAATTGACTTAACACCTACAGTTGCGATCAAAAGTTTACATACACTTGTAAAGAACAATGTCCTGGCTGTCTTGAGTTTCCAATACTTTCTACAACTCTTTTTTTTTGTGTGGGTTTTTTTTTGTGATAGAGTGATTGGAGCACATACTTGTTGGTCACAAAAAACATTCATGAAGTTTGTTTTTTTAAATGAATTTATTATGGGTCTACTGAAAATGTGACCAAATCTGCTGGGTCAAAAGTATACATACAGCAATGTTAATATTTGGTTACATGTCCCTCGGCAAGTTTCACTGCAATAAGGCGCTTTTGGTAGCCATCCACAAGCTTCTGGTGAATTTTTGACCACTCCTCTTGACAAAATTGGTGCAGTTCAGCTAAATTTGTTGGTTTTCTGACATGGACTTGTTTCTTCAGCATTGTCCACACATTTAAGTCAGGACTTTGGGAAGGCCATTCTAAAACCTTCATTCTAGCCTGATTTAGCCATTCCTTGACCACTTTTGAAAAATTTGGAGGTAATCCTCCTTTTTATTGTCCCATTTAAAGCACCAGTTCCATTGGCAGCAAAACATGCCCAAAGCATAATACTACCACCACCATGCTTGACGGTAGGGATGGTGCTCCTGGGATTAAAGGCCTCACCTTTTCTCCTCCAAACATAATGCTGGGTATTGTGGCCTAACAGCTCAATTTTTGTTTAATCTGACCACAGAACTTTACTCCAGAAGGTCTTATCTTTGTCCATGTGATGTCAGATGAAACAAAATTGAGCTGTTTGGCCACAATACCCAGCAATATGTTTGGAGGAGAAAAGGTGAGGCCTTTAATCCCAGGAACACCATTCCCACCGTCAAGCATGGTGGTGGTAGTATTATGCTCTGGGCCTGTTTTGCTGCCAATGGAACTGATGCTTTAAATGGGACAATGAAAAAGGAGGATTACCTCCAAATTCTTCAACCTAAAATCATCAGCCCAGAGGTTGGGTCTTGGGTGCAGTTGGGTGTTCCAACAGGACAATGACCCCAAACTCACGTCAAAAGTGGTAAAGGAATGGCTAAATCAGGCTAGAATGTAGGTTTTAGAATGGCCTTCCCAAAGTCCTGACTTAAACGTGTGGACAATGCTGAAGAAACAAGTCCATGTCAGAAAAACCAACACATTTAGCTGAACTGCGCCAATTTTGTCAAGAGGAGTGGTCAACAATTCAACTAGAAGCTTGTGGATGTCTACCAAAAGCGCTTTATTGCAGTGAAACTTGCCAAGGGACATGTAACCAAATATTAACATTACTGTATGTATACTTTTGACCCAGGAGATTTGGTCACATTTTCAGTAGACTCATAAAAAAACAAACTTCATGAATGTTTTTTGTGACCAACAAGTATGTGCTCCAATCACTCTATCACAAAAAAAAAAAGAGTTGTAGAAAGTATTGGAAACTCAAGACAGCCATGACATTATGTTCTTTACAAATGTATGTCAACTTTTGATTGCGACTGTATGTTGTAAAGCAGTGGTCCCCAACCTTTTTGTAACTGCGGTCAACGCTTGAAAATTTGTCCCACGGACCGGGGCGGGGGAGTTTTTTTTTGTTTTTGTTTTTTTTTTGTCATAAAAAAATACAATCATGTGTGCTTATGGACTGTATCCCTGCAGACTGTATTGATCTATATTGATATATAATGTAGGAACCAGAAATATTAATAACAGAAAGAAACAACCCTTTTGTGCGAATGAGTGTAAATGGGGGAGGGAGGTTTTTTGGGTTGGTGCACTAATTGTAAGTGTATCTTGTGTTTTTTATGTTGATTTAATAAAAAATAAATACATTTATTTTATTTTATTTTTTTATTTCTTGTGCGGCCCGGTACCAATCGATCCACGGACCGGTACCGGGCTCGCGGACCACTGCTCTAAAGGATGAACGTGGCTAAAGAGGTTCGGTATTACTGATTACTAGCGCCTTAGTCTGACTATGGTCCGTTTACAAAAAAAAAAAAAAAAGTTTACTTTCTCTTGTTACTCATGCAAAGAATCAACCGCGAGACAACAAGATTGCGCAACCAAACTTGATAGTTTGTTCTGTTACCCGATTGGCTGTTTGCGTGTCACTCCCACTGATCAGTGATCACTTCCTGCGTTGCTCTCGTGCCTTTGCTCATGCAACCAACCTTGCTCCGTAACTTCCGCTTTCTTCCGACTAAGAAGAAAAAAACATGTATCGAACGTCTGCTATTTTTATTGCTATCGATTACGTGTCTACTGCAATGTATATCAATATTATTCTAATGCCCAGCCTTACACAACACATTTGATAATGATTATATGTAGTTTTACATGCAGAAAATAAATGTGAAATACATTAAAAATGAAAAATTATTTTATCAACATTTCTTTTAACATTATCGAACAATCTTGGGGCAAAAATATATAGATCGAACGTTTTATCGAACGAATTTTGTATTGATATTGATTGTGTCTTGTTGTGATATACAGTATATTGATATTGTTGTAGTGCCTGGCCCTAAATTCTATAGCCCTTAAAAACAAGTGTCTCGAAGGGCTTCACAAACTCACGACACTCCCTGATCCACACCGACATCCGGGCAAGGAAAAACTCAAAGAAAGAAACCTTGAGAAGGGCCGCAGATGTGGACCCCACTTCCAGACTGCAATGAATGTCGAGTTGGTGTAATTATGGAATTCTTCCATTATGTGCGGAGTCCGGTCCATCGTAAAGCCAACAGATAGTCATGGGGGGTAAATAAATACGAGGAGGATGTGTGTGGAGAACGTACCAGAACGACCAACCATAGTCCCAGCTGTGAGGCCTCCAGTCTTCAGGACCCAGACTGACTGTGATCTGAAACACTTGTGTGTACATCATGTGGGCCACCATACCTAGAAGACCTGACACACACACGCACGCACACACACACACACACACACACACACACACACACACACACACACACACACACACACACACACACACACACACACACACACACACACACACACACACACACACACACACACACACCACACACACACACACACATTAGTTCCAGCTAAAGCTCCACATGTTCTACAATGTTATGTTCCACCATTGTCTCCCCAGAGGAGGCATCCCTCAGGTATGAGCACAAGCCCATCTTCCTGAGCAGAGTTCCTGTCAGGCCTCACTTAGAAGCCCATCAGTAATGAGCGAGAGCAGCAGTAATGATGCTAATTAGTCATCACACAGCGAGCATCATCCATCAATTACACGGGCGGATATAATCGCTCTGCATCTCGCACTCTATCGAACCTCGCCATCATGTGACCTGGTGTGTGTGTGTGTGTGTGTGTGTGTGTGTGTGTGGCGGTAAATACCAAGTGTTCCTAGATTTATAGCGCGCCATAAAGTGAGCATCATTCCTCCTCAACCTTGACGCCACGTCCTTTTGGATTTCCACTAAACGTGTACACGTGTGTTACATCACGCGCTTGGGAAGGTCAGCACACACTGTAAAAAAATTAATAAAAACAAAGCAAAAAATGTTGAATCAACTTAACTCAGTCAATTTATTTTAATGTTTTGACTGAGTTGAGTTGAGTCAACTTATAGTGTACTACTAGTGTTGTCCCGATACCAAAATGTATTTTGATACTTTTCTAAATAAAGGGGACCGCAACAAATTGCATTATTGGCTTTATTTGAACAAAAAGTCTTACGGTACATTAAACATCTGTTTCTTATTGCAAGTGTGTCCTTAAATAAAATAGTCAACATACAAGACAACTTGTCTTTTATTAGTAAGTAAGCAAACAAAGTCTCCTAATTTAGTCTGCTGACATATGCAGTAACATATTGTGTCATTTGTGTCGGTATAGCTCGGTTGGTAAAGTGGCCGTACCAGCAACTTGAGGGTTCCAGGTTCGATCCCCGCTTCTGCCATCCTCGTCACTGCCGTTGTGTCCTTGGGCAAGACACTTTACCCACCTGCTCCAGTGCCACCCACACTGGTTTAAAAATGTAACTTAGATATTGGGTTTCACTATGTAAAGTGCTTTGAGTCACTAGAGAAAAGAGCTATATAAATATCATTCACTTCATTTTCCATTCTATTATTTTGTCAACATAATTAAGGACAAGTGGTAGAAAATGAATTATTAATCTACTTGTTCATTTACTGTTAATATCTGCTTTACTTTCCCTTTTAACATGTTCTATCTACACTTCTGTTAAAATGTAATTATCACTTATTCTTCTGTTGTTGGATACTTTACATTAGTTTTGGATGATACCACAAATTTAGGTATCGATCCAATACCAAGTCGTTACAGGACCATACATTGGTCATATTCAAAGTCCTCATGTGGACGTAGTTCCTGAGTTTATAAACATAATATAAATAGATAAAAAAATTAAAGACGTTTTTGTGATGCTAAAAAGAATCGATGTAATCATAGTAGTATCGACCAGATAAGCCCCTGTACTTGATATCATTACAGTGGATGTTAGGTGTAGATCCACCAATGGCGTTTGTTTACATTGTGACGCCGGTGAGCTACGGTGTGTAGTGAAGCATGTTTAGCTATTCCTCGTCCTGCAGGGATGATACTTGTAAGAAACGTACTTTATTTGTCACCATGGAGGCGAGGATTAGTGATTTAGAAGTAGCTAAAACACTGCCGACTGCGGATGGATGTTAGCCGCTAGCTAGCTAGCTAGTCATGTCTTAAAGCACCTCTTCCTGAGGGCGTTTCAGTGTTATATATTCACCTTTGTCGTTAGTTTGTAAGTCAAAATACATCCGTTCTCCCTTTTCTGTCTACACACTGTGTCTGCTTGTAAGTACTCCGTGATTGTGCGCTGCCAAACATGCTCGTCTTCTCGTAAACCGGCAATGACACGACGTGACGACGACGAGGGGCGGGAGTGTGTTGGACCGATACTTTTTAGAGGCTGTATAGTACCAAATATGATTAATTAGTATTGCGGAACTATACTAATACAGGTATTAGTACAGTACGGTATTAGGTATTACTACACTTCAAAACATGAGTTGTAACGTTCAGTCTGATGTAAGATGAACTTGCAAATATTAGTTGAGATAACTATAGAATAAGTTGGTTCAATATATTTGATCAAGTTCCTACAACTGTAAGTCAAGTTGGCTCAACATGGTAAATGTATTTATCAGTGATGGGCAAGCTACTTGGAAAATGTAGTTACAAGTTACTCCCGATTAAATGTAGCTGAGCTACAGTAGGGGAAGCTATCCCCTGAGAATTGTAGCAAGCTACACTACAAGCTGCACGGCAAAAGTAGCTAGCTACATCAAAGCTACATTTAACAGCATTTTGTATCTATGGGCCCACATGTATAATATCAATGTTAATGTAAATGAGAGTGTGGGATCACTGAAGTTGCGACTACCGTCCGCCTGTTTGTACATTGATCTTACATCGATGATGTCGTTCACAACAACACAAGCTGATGAGATGTGTTGTGCGGGTACGGAGTGTTCTTGCTAGCTTTAGCTTTAGCTACCTCGTTGAGTCGCTGTTTCAAGTGGTCGTCTAAACGTTTAGTTTAGGACGTGTTTGTGGGTTGAAAGATTATACATTATTTTCCCAAACAAATGTTTCACTCACATTTATGTCAATTTCCTTGTTATTATTTTGCGTTTATCTGCAGATTCTGTTTTATTGGCCGAATATTTGACTCCATCCGTCGTTACTTGAACGCGGAAATGATATGCTTTACTTTATTTCTTGAGTTTAGTGATAGAGCATACTAGCTCGGTGTCAAAAAAAAAAGTAGCAACCATGATGAGATTCCAAACTTCTAGTGGTCTTTTTTTCCACTCACACGCTTATTCATCTGTTTCACCGTTACGCGCTGCCCATTAATCGTTTTTTTCGATTATATTTTCACAATCGTGAGAAGCCATAATCGAAGCCCTAACATATCCCTGTTGCACTCAATAGGGGTGTGGGAAAAAATCGATTCGAATTCAAATCGCCATTCTCACGTTGTACGATTCAGTATCGATTCTCCTTTTTCAAAAATCGATTTTCTTTTTTTTTTCTTCTTTTTTTTTCTTTTTTTTCCTATTTTTCTTTTTTATTAATCAATCCAACAAAACAATACACAGCAATATCACAACAATGCAATCCAATTCCAAAACCAAACCCGACCCAGCAACACTCAGAACTGCAATAAACAGAGCAATTGAGAGGAGACACAAACACGACACAGAACAATCCAAAAGTAGTGAAACAAAAATGAATATTATCAACAACAGTATCAATATTAGTAACAATTTCAACATAGCAGTGATTAAAATCTCTCATTGACATTATCATTAGACATTTATAATAAAACAAAAAAGGAACAATAGTGTCACAGTGGCTTACACTTGCATCGCATCTCATAAGCTTGACAACACACTGTGTCCAATATTTTCACAAAGATAAAGTAAGTCATATTTTTGGTTCATTTAATAGTTAAAACAAATGTACATTATTGCAATCAGTTGATAAAACATTGTCCTTTACAATTATAAAAGCTTTTTACAAAAATCTACTACTCTGCTTGCATGTCAGCAGACTGGGGTAGATCCTGCTGAAATCCTATGTATCGAATGAATAGAGAATTGTTTTGAATCGGGAAAATATCGTTTTTGAATCAAGAATCGCGTTGAATCGAAAAAAATCGATTTATAATCGAATCGTGACCCCAAGAATCGATATTGAATCGAATCGTGGGACACCCAAAGATTCACAGCCCTAGCAATCAAACTTGGATTTTGACATTTTGGACATAAACACTCCTTAATCTGCCTTTTTTGGTGCCGCCAGTACCTCTACGACCAGCGTTCCTAACCGTATGATCCCACCACCAACAACTCAGGGAGACTGGTTTAAATAGTCCTCTAGGTGAGGAGGGACACACTCAGAAGTAGGGATTAAGCTACTGCAACATAATACAAACACAACAGGAAGTGGAAACAAAAATAAGAGCGCAAAACTGGAAGTGAACCCCCAAAAAACACCAGAAAGACAACCAAAAACAGGTCATTACAGTCCTCTCAGAGAGGAACTAGCGTAAACAGTGAATAACATCTTAATTACATGTAACTGTTGCTGTTGGTTTTGATTGATTGATTGAGACTTTTATTAGTAGGTTGCACAGTGAAGTACATATTCCGTACAATTGACCACTAAATGGTAACACCCGAATAAGTTTTTCAACTTGTTTAAGTCGGGGTCCATTTAAATTGATTCATGATACAGATATATACCATCATATATACTATCATCATAATACAGTCATCACACAAGATAATCACATTGAATTATTTACAATCAGGGGTGTGGAGGGGGGGTAGGATATGGACATCAAGTAGTGGACAGAGAGAGAGAGAGAGAGAGAGAGAGAGAGAGAGAGAGAGAGAGAGAGAGAGAGAGAGAGAGAGAGAGAGAGAGAGAGAGAGAGAGAGAGAGAGAGAGAGAGAGAGAGATCAGAAGGCATAAGAAAAAGTATCTGCATTTGATTGTTTACATTTTATTATTAGCAATCCGGGGAGGGTGTTAGTTTGCGGTTTTGAAGGAGGATAGAGATGCCCTTTCTTTTATACCTGTTGGGAGCGCATTCCACATTGATGTGGCATAGAAAGAGAATGAGTAAGACCTTTGTTAGTTCGGAATCTGGGTTTAACGTGGTTAGTGGAGCTCCCCCTGGTGTTGTGGTTATGGCGGTCATTTACGTTAAGGAAGTAGTTTGACATGTACTTCGGTATCAGGGAGGTGTAGCAGATTTTATAGACTAGGCTCAGTGCAAGTTGTTTAACTCTGTCCTCCACCTTGAGCCAGCCCACTTTAGAGAAGTGGGTAGGAGTGAGGTGGGATCTGGGGTGGAGGTCTAGAAGTAACCTGACTAGCTTGTTCTGAGATGTTTGGAGTTTCGATTTGAGGGTTTTGGAGGTGCTAGGGTACCAGGAGGTGCATGCGTAATCGAAAAAGGATTGAACAAGAGTTCCTGCCAGAATCCTCAAGGTGCTTTTGTTGACCAGAGAGGAAATTCTGTAGAGAAATCTCGCTCGTTGGTTAACCTTTTTGATTACCTTGGTTGCCATTTTATCACAGGAAAGGTTAGCCTCTAGAATGGAACCTAGGTAGGTGACCTCATCTTTCCTGGTGATAACAATGTCACCTACTTTTATAGTGAAGTCATTGACTTTCTTAAGGTTGATGTGGGACCCAAACAGGATGGATTCTGTTTTACCCAAGTGTATGGATAGCTTGTTGTCAGCGAGGATTTTCTCCACCTGTGACTTGTCCTTGCCGGATACCAGCAAGGCAGAGTCATCCGCAAACAAAAACAATTCACAGTCGCATGCCGATGACATGTCGTTTATGTATATTAGGAACAGTAAAGGTCCCAATATACTGCCTTGGGGGACTCCACAGCTCACCGAGAGGGGGGGGGGAACACGGTGCCGTTCACCTCTACCACCTGCTCCCTCCCCTCCAAGTAAGATTGCATCCAGCTCCATGAGGTTTTGATAAATCCGATTGCTCTGAGCTTATCCAACAGTATAGCGCGGTTAACGGTGTCAAAGGCCTTCTGAAGGTCCAGCATGACCATGGTTTGTCTGTTAGTGAAAAAACTCACAAAGTTATGGGCGGATTTTATTTTCATTTCTATGTTACCTTACGTTTACTTTATTAGCTTCAACTTCTGTGTGAGTATGCTAGAGGCCCCACACAGACAAAGGCAGTGGATGACTGACAAGAGGGTTCACTCCATTTTTTTCTTTCCGTTATAAATAGCTCAAAAGGTGTGGGCGGACTTTCTTTCAGGAAATGTCAGAAACGAGATAAAGTTACAGTGGAACCTTAATTTGCAAACTTTTATATCAAGCCAAATATGCTTCCGTGTGCAAAACATTTCTCTGTGTTTGAACGCATCATTTATTTATTTTATGTCCCGCCTGCAGCCATTTTGTGCCAAAGAAAACAGAATTTTTGTCGTCCACGTCACTTGCTGCGAAGTCCACTACTTGTCACTTTTCTCAGTGCTTCAGCGCGTGCAATTTTCTGTGTTTTCTCCCCTTTTGACAAGTTCTGTTTTATTTTGCTAACTCGATATGAGTCCCAAAAAGACACCAGACCAGCATGGAAAGAAGGAGGGAATCAATGTGGAGTTGAAAAAAAACCTCTTTGCGAGGAGTACATTGATGGAAGAATTGGCAAAGCAGGCTTCGTACCACAGCAAGTTTAAATTGTGATGAGACAGGACTTTTCTGAGGAAAAATGCCTAAGCAGACTTATTTCACAGCAGAGGAGATGACTACCTCTCGTTCAGCAGCGCCTCTTCCAAGAGCAAACACAAACACACACGGCCCTCCCCCCGCCCCTTTCTTCTCACCCTCTGTCTGCTCCTTTCTCGTCAGCTCCTCCTTTGACAATGTAAATGAACAGGGATTTTACTTTTTTAAATTATTTTAGCAATATGAGTTAAGGATTTTTGTGATTTCTGATCGTTTGTGAGGACACAAAAGGGACTTTATTCAATTTATTTTTTGGTGTAATAATTATAATGAAGACTTTTCAAAACAGGTTACAGGTTAAAAAAAAACATCTTCTGGTTGCACGTAGATGGCCTGAACATGTTTTTTTTAAAAAGGGATTCTTGTGTATAAGTGTGTGTGTGTGTGTGTGTGTATATATATGTATAATTAATTTTTATATATGTATAATACATTTTTATATAAATATATAATTTATATATATATATATATATATATATATATATATAATTTATATATATATATATAATTCATATATATATATATATATATAATTTATATATATATATATATATATATATATATATAAAATTTATATATATATATACAGTATATATATATATATATAATTTATATATATATATATATGTATATATATATATATATATATATATATATATATATATACATATGTATATATATATATATATATATATATATACATATATATATATATATATATACATATATATATATATATATATATATATATATATATATATATATATATATATATATATATATATATATATATATATATATATGTATGTATGTATATGAATATATATGTGTATGAATGTATATACATATGTATATATATATTATATATATATATACACACTACCGTTCAAAAGTTTGGGGTCACCCAAACAATTTTGTGGAATAGCCTTCATTTCTAAGAACAAGAATAGACTGTCGCGTTTCAGATAAAAGTTCTCTTTTTCTGGCCATTTTGAGCATTTAATTGACCCCACAAATGTGATGCTCCAGAAACTCAATCTGCTCAAAGGAAGGTCAGTTTTGTAGCTTCTGTAACGAGCTAAACTGTTTTCAGATGTGTGAACATGATTGCACAAGGGTTTTCTAATCATCAATTACCCTTCTGAGCCAAAGAGCAAACACATTGTACCATTAAAACACTGGAGTGATAGTTGCTGGAAATGGGCCTCTATACATCTATGTAGATATTGCACCAAAAACCAGACATTTGCAGCTAGAATAGTCATTTACCACATTAGCAATGTATAGAGTGTACTTCTTTAAAGTTAAGACTAGTTTAAAGTTATCTTCATTGAAAAATAAGGACATTTTAATGTGACCCCAAACTTTTGAACGGTAGTGTATGTATAATTTATTTTTATGTATGTACAGTATATATATATATATATATATATATATATATATATATATATATATATATATATATATATGTATATAATTGTAATTGTATTTATTATTTTTAATGGATTTTTGGAGAAGTAGGAATTGATTTAAATTCGGGATGAATAAGAATCGCGATTCAGCTGTAAATCGATTTTTTGTGCACCCCTACTAACCATCATATACATTTTTTTCTTTACTGAAAGAACTGAATTTATCGATGAAGCTGCTCGATGTTCCCTTATTGACTTCACAGCCTTGGCGGAGGTCGTCTGTTGTCCACCATGTGATAAAGTGTAAAACTCGTCAGAGGAAGAGGACTGTTGCTCACTTGTGATGCGAGGAGGCGGTCTGGTGCAGGCAGCGCCAGGTTTTTGGGTAAGAGGTTTAAGACCACTTCAAATCCCTGGCGGCCAACACAGAGGAAAACCTCTGACCCAGGTTGACCTCTCACGAACCTACGCCGCTTTCTCGCCGCGTTTCTGATGGACTGATGCTGGCAGGACGTGTGCACACACGTGAGGTGTGTAGCGATGAAGGTGTACAGTTAGGAACATTTAACCATGCTTGACTAACAAGTGTGTGTGCGTGTGTAAGCATCCCACTTACCGGACAGCACGGTGAAAACGGCGGCGAAGGCGTTGAGCTTGAGTCCGTCGATGACGTTGCTGGAGTGGAAAAGCTCCAAACACATCAGACTGAAGCCCACCACAAGCAGCAGGATGTAAAGAACCTCGGACACCACCGACAACCACAACACGCCTGCACGCATCACACACATCACACACGGTAAGCTTCTGATGCAACACGTGCCGCCATAAAATATCATTCAAATGGCAACAACAACATTATCAACTTCATCAGGGGTCTAAACTTTTTCCACTGAGGGCCACACACTGAAAAATTAAAGCATGCAGAGGCCATTTTGATATTTTTCAT